>NC_056734.1:638773818-638858818 GCF_019279795.1 Protopterus annectens | reverse complement strand
AGTTAAACTCTTTTTTCTAGTGGCTCCTTTAGCTGTTTAAAACTTTCATTTAAAGGCTCACTGCTGCTTTTCAGCTGGGAGTAACATTTCTGCAGTTTGTTCTAAGTAGTGGGGATATTTGTAGCATTTCCATATTCAGGCTTGTATTTGGGCCTAGTGTTTGTGGAGGCTGTGTGTCTGAGCACATAATTCAGGGACATCTTGTTTTAGCCAAAGCCATCAGGCATTTCAGTGAGAGAGAATTGTTTGAGGTCATTGGCTGACTGAGGTCTCCTGGACTACAGCTTAGACTAAGCACCTCATTGGTTCTTTTGAGATTTCTTTCTTAAAAGCTGTCTCAGGTTTCAACTTTCTGTTACCTAAGAAGCTCAGTTGTGAGTGTTCAGCCATTTTACAGTGAGCTTATCGAAGGAAGGACACTCAGCAAACTCAGAGCTACAATATATAACATTAAGTATCCCGTTTTTTATTTATTTTGTTCTTTATTTCTTTGTTGTTTATAGCACTTTGTGTACTGTGTATTTTTTCTAGCTAGTTTCACTGTGTGTGAGGTATTAACTGGAAATTGTCCACTCTTATTAAGCATCTGTTGGGTTGTTTGTTTATGATAACTTGTTGCAGTTAAACTCTTTTTTCTAGTGGCTCCTTTAGCTGTTTAAAACTTTCATTTAAAGGCTCACTGCTGCTTTTCAGCTGGGAGTAACATTTCTGCAGTTTGTTCTAAGTAGTGGGGATATTTGTAGCATTTCCATATTCAGGCTTGTATTTGGGCCTAGTGTTTGTGGAGGCTGTGTGTCTGAGCACATAATTCAGGGACATCTTGTTTTAGCCAAAGCCATCAGGCATTTCAGTGAGAGAGAATTGTTTGAGGTCATTGGCTGACTGAGGTCTCCTGGACTACAGCTTAGACTAAGCACCTCATTGGTTCTTTTGAGATTTCTTTCTTAAAAGCTGTCTCAGGTTTCAACTTTCTGTTACCTAAGAAGCTCAGTTGTGAGTGTTCAGCCATTTTACAGTGAGCTTATCGAAGGAAGGACACTCAGCAAACTCGAGCTACAATATATAACATTAAGTATCCTGTTTTTGTTTATTTTGTTCTTTATTTCTTTGTTGTTTATAGCACTTTGTGTACTGTGTATTTTTCTAGCTAGTTTCACTGTGTGTGAGGTATTAACTGGAAATTGTCCACTCTTATTAAGCATCTGTTGGGTTGTTTGTTTATGATAACTTGTTGCAGTTAAACTCTTTTTTCTAGTGGCTCCTTTAGCTGTTTAAAACTTTCATTTAAAGGCTCACTGCTGCTTTTCAGCTGGGAGTAACATTTCTGCAGTTTGTTCTAAGTAGTGGGGATATTTGTAGCATTTCCATATTCAGGCTTGTATTTGGGCCTAGTGTTTGTGGAGGCTGTGTGTCTGAGCACATAATTCAGGGACATCTTGTTTTAGCCAAAGCCATCAGGCATTTCAGTGAGAGAGAATTGTTTGAGGTCATTGGCTGACTGAGGTCTCCTGGACTACAGCTTAGACTAAGCACCTCATTGGTTCTTTTGAGATTTCTTTCTTAAAAGCTGTCTCAGGTTTCAACTTTCTGTTACCTAAGAAGCTCAGTTGTGAGTGTTCAGCCATTTTACAGTGAGCTTATCGAAGGAAGGACACTCAGCAAACTCAGAGCTACAATATATAACATTAAGTATCCTGTTTTTTGTTTATTTTGTTCTTTATTTCTTTGTTGTTTATAGCACTTTGTGTACTGTGTATTTTTCTAGCTAGTTTCACTGTGTGTGAGGTATTAACTGGAAATTGTCCACTCTTATTAAGCATCTGTTGGGTTGTTTGTTTATGATAACTTGTTGCAGTTAAACTCTTTTTTCTAGTGGCTCCTTTAGCTGTTTAAAACTTTCATTTAAAGGCTCACTGCTGCTTTTCAGCTGGGAGTAACATTTCTGCAGTTTGTTCTAAGTAGTGGGGATATTTGTAGCATTTCCATATTCAGGCTTGTATTTGGGCCTAGTGTTTGTGGAGGCTGTGTGTCTGAGCACATAATTCAGGGACATCTTGTTTTAGCCAAAGCCATCAGGCATTTCAGTGAGAGAGAATTGTTTGAGGTCATTGGCTGACTGAGGTCTCCTGGACTACAGCTTAGACTAAGCACCTCATTGGTTCTTTTGAGATTTCTTTCTTAAAAGCTGTCTCAGGTTTCAACTTTCTGTTACCTAAGAAGCTCAGTTGTGAGTGTTCAGCCATTTTACAGTGAGCTTATCGAAGGAAGGACACTCAGCAAACTCGGAGCTACAATATATAACATTAAGTATCCTGTTTTTTGTTTATTTTGTTCTTTATTTCTTTGTTGTTTATAGCACTTTGTGTACTGTGTATTTTTTCTAGCTAGTTTCACTGTGTGTGAGGTATTAACTGGAAATTGTCCACTCTTATTAAGCATCTGTTGGGTTGTTTGTTTATGATAACTTGTTGCAGTTAAACTCTTTTTTCTAGTGGCTCCTTTAGCTGTTTAAAACTTTCATTTAAAGGCTCACTGCTGCTTTTCAGCTGGGAGTAACATTTCTGCAGTTTGTTCTAAGTAGTGGGGATATTTGTAGCATTTCCATATTCAGGCTTGTATTTGGGCCTAGTGTTTGTGGAGGCTGTGTGTCTGAGCACATAATTCAGGGACATCTTGTTTTAGCCAAAGCCATCAGGCATTTCAGTGAGAGAGAATTGTTTGAGGTCATTGGCTGACTGAGGTCTCCTGGACTACAGCTTAGACTAAGCACCTCATTGGTTCTTTTGAGATTTCTTTCTTAAAAGCTGTCTCAGGTTTCAACTTTCTGTTACCTAAGAAGCTCAGTTGTGAGTGTTCAGCCATTTTACAGTGAGCTTATCGAAGGAAGGACACTCAGCAAACTCGAGCTACAATATATAACATTAAGTATCCTGTTTTTGTTTATTTTGTTCTTTATTTCTTTGTTGTTTATAGCACTTTGTGTACTGTGTATTTTTCTAGCTAGTTTCACTGTGTGTGAGGTATTAACTGGAAATTGTCCACTCTTATTAAGCATCTGTTGGGTTGTTTGTTTATGATAACTTGTTGCAGTTAAACTCTTTTTCTAGTGGCTCCTTTAGCTGTTTAAAACTTTCATTTAAAGGCTCACTGCTGCTTTTCAGCTGGGAGTAACATTTCTGCAGTTTGTTCTAAGTAGTGGGGATATTTGTAGCATTTCCATATTCAGGCTTGTATTTGGGCCTAGTGTTTGTGGAGGCTGTGTGTCTGAGCACATAATTCAGGGACATCTTGTTTTAGCCAAAGCCATCAGGCATTTCAGTGAGAGAGAATTGTTTGAGGTCATTGGCTGACTGAGGTCTCCTGGACTACAGCTTAGACTAAGCACCTCATTGGTTCTTTTGAGATTTCTTTCTTAAAAGCTGTCTCAGGTTTCAACTTTCTGTTACCTAAGAAGCTCAGTTGTGAGTGTTCAGCCATTTTACAGTGAGCTTATCGAAGGAAGGACACTCAGCAAACTCGGAGCTACAATATATAACATTAAGTATCCTGTTTTTGTTTATTTTGTTCTTTATTTCTTTGTTGTTTATAGCACTTTGTGTACTGTGTATTTTTCTAGCTAGTTTCACTGTGTGTGAGGTATTAACTGGAAATTGTCCACTCTTATTAAGCATCTGTTGGGTTGTTTGTTTATGATAACTTGTTGCAGTTAAACTCTTTTTTTCTAGTGGCTCCTTTAGCTGTTTAAAACTTTCATTTAAAGGCTCACTGCTGCTTTTCAGCTGGGAGTAACATTTCTGCAGTTTGTTCTAAGTAGTGGGGATATTTGTAGCATTTCCATATTCAGGCTTGTATTTGGGCCTAGTGTTTGTGGAGGCTGTGTGTCTGAGCACATAATTCAGGGACATCTTGTTTTAGCCAAAGCCATCAGGCATTTCAGTGAGAGAGAATTGTTTGAGGTCATTGGCTGACTGAGGTCTCCTGGACTACAGCTTAGACTAAGCACCTCATTGGTTCTTTTGAGATTTCTTTCTTAAAAGCTGTCTCAGGTTTCAACTTTCTGTTACCTAAGAAGCTCAGTTGTGAGTGTTCAGCCATTTTACAGTGAGCTTATCGAAGGAAGGACACTCAGCAAACTCGAGCTACAATATATAACATTAAGTATCCTGTTTTTGTTTATTTTGTTCTTTATTTCTTTGTTGTTTATAGCACTTTGTGTACTGTGTATTTTTCTAGCTAGTTTCACTGTGTGTGAGGTATTAACTGGAAATTGTCCACTCTTATTAAGCATCTGTTGGGTTGTTTGTTTATGATAACTTGTTGCAGTTAAACTCTTTTTTCTAGTGGCTCCTTTAGCTGTTTAAAACTTTCATTTAAAGGCTCACTGCTGCTTTTCAGCTGGGAGTAACATTTCTGCAGTTTGTTCTAAGTAGTGGGGATATTTGTAGCATTTCCATATTCAGGCTTGTATTTGGGCCTAGTGTTTGTGGAGGCTGTGTGTCTGAGCACATAATTCAGGGACATCTTGTTTTAGCCAAAGCCATCAGGCATTTCAGTGAGAGAGAATTGTTTGAGGTCATTGGCTGACTGAGGTCTCCTGGACTACAGCTTAGACTAAGCACCTCATTGGTTCTTTTGAGATTTCTTTCTTAAAAGCTGTCTCAGGTTTCAACTTTCTGTTACCTAAGAAGCTCAGTTGTGAGTGTTCAGCCATTTTACAGTGAGCTTATCGAAGGAAGGACACTCAGCAAACTCGGAGCTACAATATATAACATTAAGTATCCTGTTTTTGTTTATTTTGTTCTTTATTTCTTTGTTGTTTATAGCACTTTGTGTACTGTGTATTTTTCTAGCTAGTTTCACTGTGTGTGAGGTATTAACTGGAAATTGTCCACTCTTATTAAGCATCTGTTGGGTTGTTTGTTTATGATAACTTGTTGCAGTTAAACTCTTTTTTCTAGTGGCTCCTTTAGCTGTTTAAAACTTTCATTTAAAGGCTCACTGCTGCTTTTCAGCTGGGAGTAACATTTCTGCAGTTTGTTCTAAGTAGTGGGGATATTTGTAGCATTTCCATATTCAGGCTTGTATTTGGGCCTAGTGTTTGTGGAGGCTGTGTGTCTGAGCACATAATTCAGGGACATCTTGTTTTAGCCAAAGCCATCAGGCATTTCAGTGAGAGAGAATTGTTTGAGGTCATTGGCTGACTGAGGTCTCCTGGACTACAGCTTAGACTAAGCACCTCATTGGTTCTTTTGAGATTTCTTTCTTAAAAGCTGTCTCAGGTTTCAACTTTCTGTTACCTAAGAAGCTCAGTTGTGAGTGTTCAGCCATTTTACAGTGAGCTTATCGAAGGAAGGACACTCAGCAAACTCAGAGCTACAATATATAACATTAAGTATCCTGTTTTTTGTTTATTTTGTTCTTTATTTCTTTGTTGTTTATAGCACTTTGTGTACTGTGTATTTTTCTAGCTAGTTTCACTGTGTGTGAGGTATTAACTGGAAATTGTCCACTCTTATTAAGCATCTGTTGGGTTGTTTGTTTATGATAACTTGTTGCAGTTAAACTCTTTTTTTCTAGTGGCTCCTTTAGCTGTTTAAAACTTTCATTTAAAGGCTCACTGCTGCTTTTCAGCTGGGAGTAACATTTCTGCAGTTTGTTCTAAGTAGTGGGGATATTTGTAGCATTTCCATATTCAGGCTTGTATTTGGGCCTAGTGTTTGTGGAGGCTGTGTGTCTGAGCACATAATTCAGGGACATCTTGTTTTAGCCAAAGCCATCAGGCATTTCAGTGAGAGAGAATTGTTTGAGGTCATTGGCTGACTGAGGTCTCCTGGACTACAGCTTAGACTAAGCACCTCATTGGTTCTTTTGAGATTTCTTTCTTAAAAGCTGTCTCAGGTTTCAACTTTCTGTTACCTAAGAAGCTCAGTTGTGAGTGTTCAGCCATTTTACAGTGAGCTTATCGAAGGAAGGACACTCAGCAAACTCAGAGCTACAATATATAACATTAAGTATCCTGTTTTTGTTTATTTTGTTCTTTATTTCTTTGTTGTTTATAGCACTTTGTGTACTGTGTATTTTTTCTAGCTAGTTTCACTGTGTGTGAGGTATTAACTGGAAATTGTCCACTCTTATTAAGCATCTGTTGGGTTGTTTGTTTATGATAACTTGTTGCAGTTAAACTCTTTTTTCTAGTGGCTCCTTTAGCTGTTTAAAACTTTCATTTAAAGGCTCACTGCTGCTTTTCAGCTGGGAGTAACATTTCTGCAGTTTGTTCTAAGTAGTGGGGATATTTGTAGCATTTCCATATTCAGGCTTGTATTTGGGCCTAGTGTTTGTGGAGGCTGTGTGTCTGAGCACATAATTCAGGGACATCTTGTTTTAGCCAAAGCCATCAGGCATTTCAGTGAGAGAGAATTGTTTGAGGTCATTGGCTGACTGAGGTCTCCTGGACTACAGCTTAGACTAAGCACCTCATTGGTTCTTTTGAGATTTCTTTCTTAAAAGCTGTCTCAGGTTTCAACTTTCTGTTACCTAAGAAGCTCAGTTGTGAGTGTTCAGCCATTTTACAGTGAGCTTATCGAAGGAAGGACACTCAGCAAACTCGAGCTACAATATATAACATTAAGTATCCTGTTTTTTGTTTATTTTGTTCTTTATTTCTTTGTTGTTTATAGCACTTTGTGTACTGTGTATTTTTCTAGCTAGTTTCACTGTGTGTGAGGTATTAACTGGAAATTGTCCACTCTTATTAAGCATCTGTTGGGTTGTTTGTTTATGATAACTTGTTGCAGTTAAACTCTTTTTTCTAGTGGCTCCTTTAGCTGTTTAAAACTTTCATTTAAAGGCTCACTGCTGCTTTTCAGCTGGGAGTAACATTTCTGCAGTTTGTTCTAAGTAGTGGGGATATTTGTAGCATTTCCATATTCAGGCTTGTATTTGGGCCTAGTGTTTGTGGAGGCTGTGTGTCTGAGCACATAATTCAGGGACATCTTGTTTTAGCCAAAGCCATCAGGCATTTCAGTGAGAGAGAATTGTTTGAGGTCATTGGCTGACTGAGGTCTCCTGGACTACAGCTTAGACTAAGCACCTCATTGGTTCTTTTGAGATTTCTTTCTTAAAAGCTGTCTCAGGTTTCAACTTTCTGTTACCTAAGAAGCTCAGTTGTGAGTGTTCAGCCATTTTACAGTGAGCTTATCGAAGGAAGGACACTCAGCAAACTCGGAGCTACAATATATAACATTAAGTATCCTGTTTTTGTTTATTTTGTTCTTTATTTCTTTGTTGTTTATAGCACTTTGTGTACTGTGTATTTTTCTAGCTAGTTTCACTGTGTGTGAGGTATTAACTGGAAATTGTCCACTCTTATTAAGCATCTGTTGGGTTGTTTGTTTATGATAACTTGTTGCAGTTAAACTCTTTTTTCTAGTGGCTCCTTTAGCTGTTTAAAACTTTCATTTAAAGGCTCACTGCTGCTTTTCAGCTGGGAGTAACATTTCTGCAGTTTGTTCTAAGTAGTGGGGATATTTGTAGCATTTCCATATTCAGGCTTGTATTTGGGCCTAGTGTTTGTGGAGGCTGTGTGTCTGAGCACATAATTCAGGGACATCTTGTTTTAGCCAAAGCCATCAGGCATTTCAGTGAGAGAGAATTGTTTGAGGTCATTGGCTGACTGAGGTCTCCTGGACTACAGCTTAGACTAAGCACCTCATTGGTTCTTTTGAGATTTCTTTCTTAAAAGCTGTCTCAGGTTTCAACTTTCTGTTACCTAAGAAGCTCAGTTGTGAGTGTTCAGCCATTTTACAGTGAGCTTATCGAAGGAAGGACACTCAGCAAACTCGGAGCTACAATATATAACATTAAGTATCCTGTTTTTGTTTATTTTGTTCTTTATTTCTTTGTTGTTTATAGCACTTTGTGTACTGTGTATTTTTCTAGCTAGTTTCACTGTGTGTGAGGTATTAACTGGAAATTGTCCACTCTTATTAAGCATCTGTTGGGTTGTTTGTTTATGATAACTTGTTGCAGTTAAACTCTTTTTTCTAGTGGCTCCTTTAGCTGTTTAAAACTTTCATTTAAAGGCTCACTGCTGCTTTTCAGCTGGGAGTAACATTTCTGCAGTTTGTTCTAAGTAGTGGGGATATTTGTAGCATTTCCATATTCAGGCTTGTATTTGGGCCTAGTGTTTGTGGAGGCTGTGTGTCTGAGCACATAATTCAGGGACATCTTGTTTTAGCCAAAGCCATCAGGCATTTCAGTGAGAGAGAATTGTTTGAGGTCATTGGCTGACTGAGGTCTCCTGGACTACAGCTTAGACTAAGCACCTCATTGGTTCTTTTGAGATTTCTTTCTTAAAAGCTGTCTCAGGTTTCAACTTTCTGTTACCTAAGAAGCTCAGTTGTGAGTGTTCAGCCATTTTACAGTGAGCTTATCGAAGGAAGGACACTCAGCAAACTCAGAGCTACAATATATAACATTAAGTATCCTGTTTTTGTTTATTTTGTTCTTTATTTCTTTGTTGTTTATAGCACTTTGTGTACTGTGTATTTTTTCTAGCTAGTTTCACTGTGTGTGAGGTATTAACTGGAAATTGTCCACTCTTATTAAGCATCTGTTGGGTTGTTTGTTTATGATAACTTGTTGCAGTTAAACTCTTTTTTCTAGTGGCTCCTTTAGCTGTTTAAAACTTTCATTTAAAGGCTCACTGCTGCTTTTCAGCTGGGAGTAACATTTCTGCAGTTTGTTCTAAGTAGTGGGGATATTTGTAGCATTTCCATATTCAGGCTTGTATTTGGGCCTAGTGTTTGTGGAGGCTGTGTGTCTGAGCACATAATTCAGGGACATCTTGTTTTAGCCAAAGCCATCAGGCATTTCAGTGAGAGAGAATTGTTTGAGGTCATTGGCTGACTGAGGTCTCCTGGACTACAGCTTAGACTAAGCACCTCATTGGTTCTTTTGAGATTTCTTTCTTAAAAGCTGTCTCAGGTTTCAACTTTCTGTTACCTAAGAAGCTCAGTTGTGAGTGTTCAGCCATTTTACAGTGAGCTTATCGAAGGAAGGACACTCAGCAAACTGGGAGCTACAATATATAACATTAAGTATCCTGTTTTTGTTTATTTTGTTCTTTATTTCTTTGTTGTTTATAGCACTTTGTGTACTGTGTATTTTTCTAGCTAGTTTCACTGTGTGTGAGGTATTAACTGGAAATTGTCCACTCTTATTAAGCATCTGTTGGGTTGTTTGTTTATGATAACTTGTTGCAGTTAAACTCTTTTTTCTAGTGGCTCCTTTAGCTGTTTAAAACTTTCATTTAAAGGCTCACTGCTGCTTTTCAGCTGGGAGTAACATTTCTGCAGTTTGTTCTAAGTAGTGGGGATATTTGTAGCATTTCCATATTCAGGCTTGTATTTGGGCCTAGTGTTTGTGGAGGCTGTGTGTCTGAGCACATAATTCAGGGACATCTTGTTTTAGCCAAAGCCATCAGGCATTTCAGTGAGAGAGAATTGTTTGAGGTCATTGGCTGACTGAGGTCTCCTGGACTACAGCTTAGACTAAGCACCTCATTGGTTCTTTTGAGATTTCTTTCTTAAAAGCTGTCTCAGGTTTCAACTTTCTGTTACCTAAGAAGCTCAGTTGTGAGTGTTCAGCCATTTTACAGTGAGCTTATCGAAGGAAGGACACTCAGCAAACTCGAGCTACAATATATAACATTAAGTATCCTGTTTTTTGTTTATTTTGTTCTTTATTTCTTTGTTGTTTATAGCACTTTGTGTACTGTGTATTTTTCTAGCTAGTTTCACTGTGTGTGAGGTATTAACTGGAAATTGTCCACTCTTATTAAGCATCTGTTGGGTTGTTTGTTTATGATAACTTGTTGCAGTTAAACTCTTTTTCTAGTGGCTCCTTTAGCTGTTTAAAACTTTCATTTAAAGGCTCACTGCTGCTTTTCAGCTGGGAGTAACATTTCTGCAGTTTGTTCTAAGTAGTGGGGATATTTGTAGCATTTCCATATTCAGGCTTGTATTTGGGCCTAGTGTTTGTGGAGGCTGTGTGTCTGAGCACATAATTCAGGGACATCTTGTTTTAGCCAAAGCCATCAGGCATTTCAGTGAGAGAGAATTGTTTGAGGTCATTGGCTGACTGAGGTCTCCTGGACTACAGCTTAGACTAAGCACCTCATTGGTTCTTTGAGATTTCTTTCTTAAAAGCTGTCTCAGGTTTCAACTTTCTGTTACCTAAGAAGCTCAGTTGTGAGTGTTCAGCCATTTTACAGTGAGCTTATCGAAGGAAGGACACTCAGCAAACTCAGAGCTACAATATATAACATTAAGTATCCTGTTTTTTGTTTATTTTGTTCTTTATTTCTTTGTTGTTTATAGCACTTTGTGTACTGTGTATTTTTCTAGCTAGTTTCACTGTGTGTGAGGTATTAACTGGAAATTGTCCACTCTTATTAAGCATCTGTTGGGTTGTTTGTTTATGATAACTTGTTGCAGTTAAACTCTTTTTTTCTAGTGGCTCCTTTAGCTGTTTAAAACTTTCATTTAAAGGCTCACTGCTGCTTTTCAGCTGGGAGTAACATTTCTGCAGTTTGTTCTAAGTAGTGGGGATATTTGTAGCATTTCCATATTCAGGCTTGTATTTGGGCCTAGTGTTTGTGGAGGCTGTGTGTCTGAGCACATAATTCAGGGACATCTTGTTTTAGCCAAAGCCATCAGGCATTTCAGTGAGAGAGAATTGTTTGAGGTCATTGGCTGACTGAGGTCTCCTGGACTACAGCTTAGACTAAGCACCTCATTGGTTCTTTTGAGATTTCTTTCTTAAAAGCTGTCTCAGGTTTCAACTTTCTGTTACCTAAGAAGCTCAGTTGTGAGTGTTCAGCCATTTTACAGTGAGCTTATCGAAGGAAGGACACTCAGCAAACTCGGAGCTACAATATATAACATTAAGTATCCTGTTTTTTGTTTATTTTGTTCTTTATTTCTTTGTTGTTTATAGCACTTTGTGTACTGTGTATTTTTTTTTCTAGCTAGTTTCACTGTGTGTGAGGTATTAACTGGAAATTGTCCACTCTTATTAAGCATCTGTTGGGTTGTTTGTTTATGATAACTTGTTGCAGTTAAACTCTCTTTTTCTAGTGGCTCCTTTAGCTGTTTAAAACTTTCATTTAAAGGCTCACTGCTGCTTTTCAGCTGGGAGTAACATTTCTGCAGTTTGTTCTAAGTAGTGGGGATATTTGTAGCATTTCCATATTCAGGCTTGTATTTGGGCCTAGTGTTTGTGGAGGCTGTGTGTCTGAGCACATAATTCAGGGACATCTTGTTTTAGCCAAAGCCATCAGGCATTTCAGTGAGAGAGAATTGTTTGAGGTCATTGGCTGACTGAGGTCTCCTGGACTACAGCTTAGACTAAGCACCTCATTGGTTCTTTTGAGATTTCTTTCTTAAAAGCTGTCTCAGGTTTCAACTTTCTGTTACCTAAGAAGCTCAGTTGTGAGTGTTCAGCCATTTTACAGTGAGCTTATCGAAGGAAGGACACTCAGCAAACTCGGAGCTACAATATATAACATTAAGTATCCTGTTTTTGTTTATTTTGTTCTTTATTTCTTTGTTGTTTATAGCACTTTGTGTACTGTGTATTTTTCTAGCTAGTTTCACTGTGTGTGAGGTATTAACTGGAAATTGTCCACTCTTATTAAGCATCTGTTGGGTTGTTTGTTTATGATAACTTGTTGCAGTTAAACTCTTTTTTTCTAGTGGCTCCTTTAGCTGTTTAAAACTTTCATTTAAAGGCTCACTGCTGCTTTTCAGCTGGGAGTAACATTTCTGCAGTTTGTTTCCCACCCTCCCTCCCTGTTGGTATAGTGTTTTTATAGTTGGTGGCTTTGCAGTTGCGCCCCCCTAGTGTAAATTTGATCTGGGACCCTCTTCCCAGTCTAGTGTCATTACCTCATTCTACCCAGTAAAGGGACAACATTTGAGAAGGCCAATCAGCTTAGTTTCTGCTACTCCTTTCTCTCTTTCCTTTCTCTCTTTCCAAAAAAAAAAAAAAATGTATCTGCTTTTACTGTATTTGTGTTTTTTCTTACTTTATTTTGCTTTTGCGTCATCTTTAAAGTACTCACTTGTATGTATTACTGCTTGGTGTAACTCATTGTAAGCCTTTTAGTTTAAGCACCTGGGCTTCAGACCAGTTTTACATTAGGAAGGTTTGCGGTCTCCCCTGTAGTGGTAGAACAGGTAGCTTACATCCTTCTAAGTTGGGAACTGCTGATTGAGGGCTCAGTGTCTGTTATTCTAAAAGTGTATTAATTCTGGTTTAAGCACTTGGGCTTGAGGCCAGTTATTTTACATTAAGAGGGTTCGTGTTCTGCACTCTTGTGAGAGGAGAGGCTGGACTCTGTCCTTCTGAGCTGGGAATTTCTGGTTAAAGCTTATAGTGCCTGCATATTTGAACTGCTTCTTACTGAAATTGGTACACCTCGTTTGCTGTAGCATAGACTAGATCCAGGCCTGCTGAATCTAGCTTTGTTTGTATAACTTGACACTAATCCAGGCATTCTTTAAAGTATTCAGTTGTATTTATTACTGCTGGTAGTAACTTGATTAAAGTGTAGCTATCATTTCTAAGTCTTTTGGATTAAGCACTTGGGCTTCAGACCAGTTGTTTTACATTAGGAAGGTTTGTGGCCTGCACTGTGGTGGCAGGACAGGTAGCTTACATCCTTCTAAGTTAGGAACTGCTGATTGAGAGCTCAGTGTCTGTTATTCTAAAAGTGTATTAGTTCTGGTTTAAGCACTTGGGCTTCAGGCCAGTTATTTTACGTTAAGAAGGATTGCGGTCTGCACTCTTGTGGGAGGAGAGGCCGGACTCTGCCCTTCTGAGCAGGGAATTTCTGGTTAAAGGCTTATAGTGCCTGCATATTCTAACTGTTTCTTACTGAAATTGGTACACCTTGTTTGCTGTAGCATAGACTAGATCCAGGCCTGCTGAATCTAGCTTTATTTGTATGCTTGTTGTTTATTTCCCTGAAATGCTAATTCCACCTAAAACGCGTCCTTTTAGCACTTCTGTGGATCCCTAGTGATATCTGCATTGCTTACTGTACTTATTTCCTTGTTTCACTTGAAAGAAAGTTACTGTTTGTTGTTTTTGCATTTAAGTTACCTGTAACACATTGCATTTAAGTTACCTGGCACTTGCTCACTAAAGCAATTATATAAGTCAGCTCTAAAAAATTAAAAGCACTACACCCTCACAAACTCCCCTTCAGTACCTTGTTCCCCATTGGCCCTTTTTTTCAATTATAAAGGAATTTCCAATACTATTCTAGCATGTCCAAAGGTCAGTTGTCAATCTCCTCTCCGGTCCAGCAAGTGAATCTGGGAATCTTGAGGCAATGTTACAACTGCCTCATGTACACAGACAACCGTCTCCTCCTCCCAACAAATTCCAACACATGTGAGAGATGCAACCATATAGCCAAACTGGAGGCTAAGCTCTCTCAACTCAGTACTGGCGTAACCAGTCAGGAGGAGAAGGAAACCACACTCACTACAATTCCAGTCTCACATAGACCTACCACAACAACAAACCAAACACATAAACACACAAAAACATACTCGGAGGCTCTAAATAAAAATCTGACTAAGCAGCAGAGACCTCCAAAGCAGACACCCAAGCAACCGCTACCCCAAAACAAAACACGTGCAACACATAACTCACAAAGCCAGTGTGCCGAACAGTCACAGCCCTTAAGGCTAAACAACACACCTGATACACTTGTAATAGGTGACTCTATCGTCAGGCACACTGACGCCCGCTCACCAGGCTGAACAAGGAGAAGGTCACTGTGAGCTGCCTGTCGGGCGCTAGGATCCGCCACATAACACAAGCACTCAGGTCACTCCAAGGCACGTACAAATATGACTCAGTCATTGTCCATGCTGGTGTGAATGACCTGAGACGTACCTCCCTGGACTACATGAAAAGAGACATAGAGGAGCTCTCTGAGCATGTAGCCCAGGCCGGTATGACCCTGACCTTGAGTAGCATCTTACCCTCACCAAGAATGATGCCACAATATGAAGACAAGATGATCAATTTCAACAATTGGCTTAAGTGTTGGTGTCATTCAAAGGGGATCCAATGCCTGTTAGCCTGGGATGACATGCTCGACAAGCCACGATGCTTCGCTAGGGACGGCTTGCACCTGTCACCCCTGGGCTTTTGGATATTGGCAAAGGCTCTTGCTACCCCCATAGTGCCTTTTTTAGGCAAGGCTCAAAAGACAAACCCACCTCCAAAGGTATCACAAGGGATAAGAAACTAAGAGTAATGCTACTCAATGCCAGAAGTCTAAACCTCAAGATGCACGCACGAAACTCTCCTTAGCATGGAGAACATCGATATCTGTGCAGTAACAGAAACCTGGTTCAAGGCTCCCGAGAGCACCCCAGCACTACCAGGTTATACCTCATACCATGCTTTTCGCCCCAAAACTTGGACCGAACCACAAAAGGAGGGGGAGTATCAATATTCGTCAAAGATACCCACACCTCCAGGTTGGTGGCACAGCACAAAGCATCAGAGACTATCCATGTGCAACTAACTGTGGGTAAAACTGCCTTCCAGTTTATAGCCTGCTACAGACCACCCTCCCAAACACAGGAACCCCACTTGGCCTTCCTGAGAATACTGGAAAATATGAAGGTCTCTCAAAACACCATTATATTGGGCGACTTCAACTACCCAAACATAGACTGGGAGCATTACTCTAGCTCCAACACCCTAGCCCAAAGGTTCCTAGAATTTATAAACTCAAATGCTATGGAACAACTTGTTACCACTCCCACAAGAGGGGAAAACATACTGGACCTGATCATCACCAACATGGGGACTCTATGCTCCAGACCAGAAGTGTATCCCTCACTGGTAAGATCAGACCATAAACTAATCTCACTGGATATTCACATCCCAACCCCACCCCCTGCCCCGAAAACCACAGTGAAAAACTTCTCTAAAGCAAATTTCACACGCCTCAAAACTGAGGCAAAATCCTTCAAAGCCCCCGGGCCTGTGGAAAATACGGCCCAGACCACAGAATCCTTTATAAACGCATTCTATGAACACCTTCAGGAATGCATGGATCATGCAATCCCAAATAAAACCAAGACCCAATCCTCCAAAGGCAGACGTCCTGTCTGGTGGACCCCAGCCATAAACAAACTATACAATAGAAGGAGGAAGCTACTACATGATAGAGCAAAATCCCAAAAAGGGAAGGCATCTCTGATCAGTATTAGCAAAAAACTACGGGCACTCATAAAATTGTCTAAGGCCAGCTTCGAGAGAAAAATTGCACAGGACACTAAGGATAATCACAAGGCTTTCTTTAGTTATGTTAGGAACCTGGGTGGAATTCCCAGATATGCTCAGAATTAGTCAAAATGACAAAAATACACCGAGCCCACAGACATTGCCAACATCCTAGCTGACAGGTTCAGTGCAAACTTCTCCCCTCTCCCACCAAAAGGGCAAATATCTATCCCAACAGAGTGCTGCCCCTGACATCTCAGATGCTCAGGTAAGAGCCGCCTCTCCAAAGCATAAACACAGCATCAATGGGACCAGATGGTGTCCCGGCTGCGTCCTACATGAACTCCAAGAAGAGCTAAACCCAAACAAAAAACTACTGTTCAATCTTAGCCTTACTACAGGATATGTACCCAAAGAGATGCGTACAGCAACAGTGGTCCCTTTCCACAAAGGTGGTGCCTCAACGGATCCTGGAAACTATCGCCCCATAAGCCTGACTAGCTTGGTCTGCAAAGCTATGGAAAGGATCATCATGGACCTCATAAATAAAGATATTGGGGACATACAGACACTGGATCCTACCCAGTTTGGCTTTGTTAAGGGCAGATCCTGCCTCTTAAACCTGGTTGATTTCTTTGAAACAGTCACCAAGGCCATTGACGAGGGGGAAGGTGGTCCACACAGCCTACCTGGACCTCGCAAAAGCCTTCGATACAATACCCCACTCAGGCATTATAGATAAGCTCACCAGCTTAAATATAAACCCCTATGTCACTAGATGGGTTGCAAACTGGCTCAAGGACAGAACCCACATGGTTAGAATTGCTGGAGCCATGTCAGTCTCCAAACCAGTTACAAGTGGCGTCCCACAAGGCTCAGTCCTGGGACCTCTCTTGTTCGGTATATATTTCTCGGTACAGGCCAACACGGAAGGACAGTGGCTGACCAAGTTCGCAGATGACTGCAAACTGGGCACCATAATCAACTCTCCAGCCGACACAAGCATCCTCCAAAAGGGCCTCATAGAAACAGACAACTGGTGCCAGAGCCATGGCCTCAAGCTAAACGCCAAAAAGTGTATAGTCATCCCTTTGGGAAAAACAGTGCCCACAAATTACCACATAGGTGGTAATCCATTAAGTACAGAAGAAGTCATTAGGGACCTGGGGACCCAAGTTGATAGCAATCTCTCATTTGACAACCACGTGGCCAAAGTGGTTAGAAAAACATTTTATATAGCCCACCTAATCATGAAGGGATTCACATCTAGATCAGGGAGGTCATCGTGCCTCTTTACTCATCCCTCATCAGGCCCATAATTGAGTACAATGCCCCTTTTGGGATGTACCTTACCAGACACCTGCAGCAACTGGAAAGACCCCAAAAGTACCTCACCAAGAGGATCAAAGGGCTCAAACAGATGCCATATGCTGCCCGGTTAAAGAAACTCCAGCTCTACTCAGTGGCATACCGCCTGCTCAGAGGCGATCTGTGCCTGACGTATAAAGCCATGTCCAACCCAGAATTAATGGACATGCTGCACCTCAGAAAATGCAAATCCCATCCAGCTACGCGCTCGAGAGACTTGAACCTCAGCACTGAAATAAATAGGACATGCTGGAGGGACAGATTCATAACCCAGAGGCTCCCTTCACTCTGGAATAAAATCCCAGTCCAGGTTAGGCAGAGTCCCACATTGACTCTCTTCAAGAGGAATCTTGATGAGTGGATGGGAGATCATAGGTTTACCCCAGCTATCACTTCTGTGTCACTGTTAGACAGAGGCACAGTATACTAACCTCAAAAAAAGTCATAGCAAAATTAATTTAAAATGGGTGGCGAAAGCCAAACACACTCTGGCTAGGCTTATAAATGCCCTAGGGCAGATAGCCTAGTATGAACCTATGAACCTATGAACCTATGGAAGTTATCTACTCTATCTTCCGTCTATACTTGCTTAAACACCTCTATAACATGCATATATTAATGTAGACTGTGAATGTTGGCAAATGCACTCTTTGGTTAACTCACTATTTTATATGTACTATACTTCTATAAGAGTATAAAGATTGTGTATGCTTATATTGTTTACTAAACCTTTTGGTTAACATGTCTTTCTCTTGTTAATGATGTTATTGCTTTGGAGCTTTTCTCCCGGGCGTCCACTGAAAATGGACATATATCTAGTTGGACTCTCCCGGTTAACAAATGTAAAATAAATAAATAAATAATGTTTACAAGTTCTTAATAAGTAATTCAAAAAAGAACAAAATTAGCTAAATAAGACTAGGTAATCAATAATTATCTGAGCTGAAGATGAAGGCAGGCAGAAATCTTTATCCAGGTTGAAGATGAAGGCAAGAAATCTTTTCTTCTCGTCTCTTCTCTTCTCTTCTCTTCAATTTCTATAAAAGCAAGTGATTTTTATAGACACTTTCATGTAATCAAGACAGAGGACAACAGCAAATCATCCGTGGCCACAGACATAAAGGGAACTGACCTACAAGGCTCTCTCTCTCTCTCTCTCTCCCGCAGATCAGACAGGATATTAATAGCTGCATGGTGCAAGGTGCGACTAATTTACCACTACCAGATAATGTCCAGACTGCATCAGCTGGACATGTTATTTGCATTTTAAGTGGAACGTTGGGGAGATGTACCTTGTGTCCATCCATTGTAAAAAAAAACACTCCCTGCACTTGTATACGTAGTATGTCAACTCTTTGTGAGTCTTGACCTAATATCTTCAGCACCAGGCTGACTGCAAATCAGAGGGCGGGATCTATTCATTAAATGAGACTAAGCCTTCTACGTCAGATCAGTTCTGCTACTAACCACTAGTGTCTGCTGCTCAGTGTAGCAAAGTCTACTGAACTGTAATATAATCAAGACATAACTAGTGCCTCATCTGAATGATGAAACACTGTTCTACGACCTCGCTGAATTAAGTCCTGCTTCAGCACACCATTACCTGAAAACTGTAATCTGAGGGAACAAGCCAAATACAAAGCCGGTTGTAGCACTGAAGAGGTCATAACTAGTAGAAGCACACGTCTCTGAAGCTGGACTGCTGATACAGCTTCTTCTTTATCAATTGCCATCAAAAGATTTGAGACACACTATCATGGAAGCATCTGTGTCCAACATGCAGTCTACCCAGAGGATATGCCACTTATCTAGTTAAAGTCCTGCAGTAAACCTGCCATGATAAGTCAGCAGATTCAGTCCCTAAAGTAATATTTGATTACAGTAAACTGGATGAGACAACTTAATTGAACAATACAAACAAAGCATGCACCAAAACTGTTTTTTGCAAAGGGACAAGACTGCCTATACATTCTGAGACCCATAACCGCAATTACATGTTATTAATAAGTCCCATACAAAGAGGTATTGCACTAAGTGACTACAATTGTATCCTGCCAAAACTGATCAAGAAAAGACAATGCTCTTTTAATGATAAAAATATAAAAACAGATTATCAACAAAACTACTAATAACCATTCTAGACAAGCAATAATGCTCAACAGAGTATGTGTTATTGTGTCAATAATGCCTGCCCAGGGGTGATCCGAGGCCCGACACTGCAGGCATGATTACACTTAAAGAATGGACTGTCTGCAAAAGTGTTACGTTTTACTTACTTACTTATTTTTTTTTATTGCTATTTTTTTTATATATATTTTTGATGTAAAACAGTTCCTCCGCCTAATGTTTCAAAGCGCTGTAGTATATGTAAATGATGTTGGAGGAAGCATTTTACATCCAAAATATAACATTTAAAAAATATCCAGATATTTATTTTTCGGTTCCTTACTTCTAAAATGTGTGTGTGTTTCTGCCAATCAATGGGACTGAAGTCATTAAATAACAGCACAGATTTGATTCAAAATTTTATTTCCTTCAGAAAATTCATGCCAACACAAATCCTGTTATTTAACAACCTTGTAATTTTATAAGACCAATAATTAAAATTTGTTTCTGTTTTTGAGCTTTTGTTGTCCCTTTATTTAGGCTTTATTCACATTTCTTGAGCTAAGAGGTCGAGAGTATGCAGATCTCTTTACTGCTGTTGCCAGTGGCCAACTGATAGCATTCTTTCTCTCACACACGCACTTTGCACTTCAGAAAATGCATGGTAACACAAATCCTATTATTTAAGCAACTTTGTAATTTTATAAGAGCAATAATTAAAATTCCTGTTGTTGAGTATGTGTTCTCCCTTTATTTTAGGCTTTATCCAGACTTACTCAAGTGAAAGATCGAGAAGTATACAAACCTCTTTACTACTGCTGCTGCCAGTGCTCGATCTCAGTCACACCACACACACACACACACACACATACACACACACGTGTGCGTGCTCACATGCACCTTTGCTTCAGAAAATGCATGCTAACACAAATCCTAAAAGGCAAGTAACTTTGTGATTTTTGGAACTGAAATATTTAAAATACGTTCCTATTTTGCACCTTTGTCTCATGTTTATTTTAGGCTTGCCCAGCTACCTTGGACTAAGAGATCTTAACCTGTCTAATGCTGTTGCTGCTGCCAGGGATTGCTCATTCATAGTTTCATAGGTTTATAGGTAGGAACTAGGCCATTGGCCCTAGGGCCTATACAAGCCTAGCCAAAAAGGTACCCTGGCTTTCGCCACCCAAGAAAATTATTTTCCTGTGCCCTTGTTGAGCAGAGCCACAGAGGTGATTCCCGGGGTGAATTTCATATTTCTCATCCGATCATCAAGATTTTTCTTGAAGAGTGCTAATGAGAAGCTTCGTTTGATATTGATAGATAGTTTGTTTCAGAGTATGAGAAGTCTCTGGGACAGAAATCTATCCCTCAAGCATATTCTATTTATTGTGGTGACAAGGTTTAGGTCCCTAGACCGTGTTGCTCAGAGGGATTGGGATTTCTTTAAGTGGAGCATGTCCAACAGTTCTGGGTTTGACATAGCTTTGTATTTTAGGTAGAGACCACCTCTGAGTAGGCGATATGCGATGGAGTAAAGCTGGAGTTTTTTTAGACGGTCTGCGTAGGGCATCTGTTTGAGGCCAGTAATCCTCTTTGTGAGGTATTTCTGCGGCCTTTCCAGTTGTTGCAGATGTCTTGTGAGGTACATAGCAAAAGGGGCATTGTACTCTATAATGAGTCTAATAAGTGATGAGTAGAGGGGAACAATGACCTATTTTTTCCTGGATGAGAAACCTTTTGTGATGAGGTGTGGCATGTAGAAGGATTTTCTGACTACTGTGGTGATGTGATTATCAAAGGAGTGACTACTGTCCACCTGTGTCCCAAGGTCTCTTATTACACTTTTGGTGTTAAGTAGAGTACCACCTATGTGATGGCTCAAGGGTGTAGAGTTTTTACCAAAGGGGATGACAATGCACTTTTTGGCATTGAGCTTGAGGCCATGGCTTTGACACCATGCATTTGTCTCAGTGAGGCCCTTTTGTTGGATGTCCACATCATTAGGAGTTTCAGTTATGGCTCCTAGTTTGCAGTCATCTGCAAACTTTGTTAGCCAAAGAACTTCTGTGTTAGCCTGTACATTAAAAAGTAGATACTAAACAGGAGAGGACCCAGGACTGAACCCTGTGGTATTCCACTTGTCACTGGTCTGAAGTCAGATTTGGAGTCTGCTACTTTCACAGTGTGGGTTCTGTCAGTGAGTCAGTTGGCAACCCATCTTGTGACATAGGGATTTATACCTTGTTTAGTGAGTTTGTCTATAATTCCAGAGTGGTGGATGATGTCAAAAGCCTTGGCGAAATTTAGATAGGCTGTGTGAACCACCTTACCCTCATCTATGGCTTTGATGACTGCTTTAAAGAAGTCAATCAGGTTTAGGAGGCATGATCTGCCTTTCGCAAACCCGAACTGGGTGGGGTCCAGAGTTTGGAGATTACCAGTGTTTTTGTTTATAAGTTCCATGATGATATGTTCCATGGCCTTGCAGACCAGGCTCGTTAGACTAATGGGGCGGTAGTTCCCGGGGTCCATGGTGGCTCCCCCTTTGTAGAGTGGGATAACCGTCGCTGTGCACCATTCAGTGGGCACAAAGCCTGAGGTGAGGCTATGACTGAACATGGTGCTTAGGTGGGGTGCCAGTTCATTCTGTAGTTCATGTAGAATGCAGCCAGGGATGTTGTCAGGTCCCATGGATGCTGTGTTCTTGGCTTTGGAGAATGTGGTTTTTACCTGTGCAGCCATGATTACAGGAACTTTGCATTCTTCCGGTATAGAGATGGGCCCTTTAGGGGGTGAGGGGGAGGGTAAAGTTAGCACTGAACCTATCTGCCAGGCTGTTGGCAATATCAGTTGGTTCTGTGTATTTAGTACCATTCTGCTGTAACTCAGAGCAGATCTGAGTGTTGCCATTGAGATTCTTGACATAGCTATAGAATGCTTTGTGGTTGTCTTTAGAATCAGTGACAATTTTGTTTTCATAACTAGCTTTGGAGGATTTTATGAGGGATCTCAGCTTCTTACTGAGGCTGACCAGGGAGTTCTTCCAGTCATGGGATTTTACTCTTTTTTTGCAACAGTTTGTTTCTTCTGTTGTAGAGTTTGCTTATGGCAGGGGACCACCAGATTGGCTTCATTTTTTGGAGGATAGCATTTTGGTTCTGTTAGGGATAGCACGATCCATGCACTCATTTAAGTGCTTATAAAGTGCATTTGTGTAGGATTCAGCAGTCATACCTCTATTGTCCATCTGCATGGGTGTCGTGAAGTTTGCCACTTCTGATTTAAGATACGTGAAGTTGGTTTTGGAGACATTTTTTATGGTGGTTTCCATAATAAGGGTGGGGACAAGATGTGGATGTCTAGGCTGATTAGCTTGTGGTCAGATCTGACCAATAAGGAATTGACCTCTGGTGAGGAACACTGGTTGCCCATGTTGGTAATGACCAGGTCCAGGATATTGTTGCCCCTGGTAGGGGTGTAGATAAGTTGATCCAAGGCTTTGGAATTTATGAATTCCAGAAAATGTTGAGCAAAAGAGTTGGTACATGAGTAGTTTTCAAAGTTAATGGTGGGGTAATTGAAATCACCCATTATTAGGGTGTTGGGTTGTACCCTAATATTTTCCAGTGTATCAAGAAATGAGGAATGAGAATCCTGGGGCATGGTGGGGGATCTGTAGCAAGTTGGATTGCGGTCTTGTCCAGAGTTAGTTGCACTTGGATAATCTCGGATGCATTATGCTGAGCAACTAGCCTGAAGGTGTGGATATAGGTTCATAGGTTCATAGGTAGGTACTAGGCTATCTGCCCAAAGGCATTTATAAGGTCTAACCGGAATGTGTTGGCATTTGCCATCCCCTTAGATTAGTTCCCTGTGCCTCTGTCCAGCAGAGCCATTGACGTGATCCATGGGGTGCACTTTCTGTTTCCCATCCACTCATCAAGCTTTTTCTTGAAGGGGGTTAGCAAGGAGCTCTGCCTAATGTAGATTGGAATCTTATTCCAGAGCATGGGAAGTCTCTGTGACAGGAATCTATCCATCCAGCATGTCCTATTTATTGTTGTGGTGAGGTTTAGATCCCTGGAGCGTGTGGCTCGATGGGATATGGTTTTCTTTAGGTGGAGCATGTCCATCAATTCTGGGTTGGAGATAGCCTTGTATGTCAGGCAGAGATCACCTCTGAGTAGGCGGTAAGCAACCAAGTACAGCTGGATTTTCTTCAGTCGAGCTGCATAGGGCATCTGCTTGAGGCCAGTGATCCTCTTGGTGATGTACTTCTGTGGTCTTTCCAGTTGTTGCAGGTGTATTGTAAGGTACATCCCAAATGAGGCATTGTACTCTATGATGGGTCTGATGAGTGATGCATAGAGGGACCCAATGACCTCTTTTAATCTGGATGCAAACCCTTTTGTGATTAGGTAGGCCACATAGAAGGATTTTCTAGCCACTGTGGCAATGTGATTATCAAAGGAGAGGTTACTATCTACTTGGGTCTGCAGTTCCCTTATTACGTCTTCCGTATTTAGGGGGCTACCACATATGTGGTAGTTTGTGGGTACTTTGTTTTTTTCCAAAGGGGATGACTTTGCACTTTTTGGCATTTAGCTTGTGGCCATGGTTTTGACACCAGGTATCTGTCTCAGTGAGACCCTTTTAGAGGATGTCTGTGTCAGCTGGAGGTTCAATTATAGCCCCTAGTTTGCAGTCGTCTGAGAACATGGCCAGCCATAGTCCTCCTGTGCTTGCCTGTACCTCTGAGAAGTATATGCTGAACAGGAGGGGTCCTAGGACTGAGCCATGGGGAATGCCACTTGTAACCAGTTTAGAGTCATACCTAGCTCCTGCAACTCTTACCATGTGAGTTCTGTCTGTGAGCCAGTTGGCAACCCATCTTGTTATGTAGGGGTTTATGTTCAGGCTGGTGAGCTTGTCTATAATACCTGAGTGGGGAATGGTGTTGAAGGCCTTTGAGAGGTCTAGGTAGGCTGTGTGGGCCACCTTTCCCTCGTCTATAGCCTTGTTAACTGTCTCAAAGATGTCCACCAGGTTTAGGAGGCATGATACGCCCTTAACAAAGCCAAACTTTGTAGGGTCCAGTGTTTGGAGGTTCCCAATGTCTCTGTTAATGAGATCCATGATGATGCACTCCATAGCTTTGCAGACCAGGCTAGTCAGGCTTATAGGGCGATAGTTCCTGGGGTCCATTGTGGCTCCATCTTTGTGGAGTGGAATAACCGTTGCTGTGTGCCACTCTGTGGACACATAGCCTGTGGAGAGGCTGAGTTTAAACAGTGTGTTTAGGTGAGGGGTTAGATTCATCTTTGCGCTCATGTAGGATGCAGCCTGGGACACCGTCCAGTCCCACTGATGCTGTGTTTTTGGCTTTGGAGAGGGCTGTATTAACCTGAGTGTCTGTGATTTCAGGGGCACTACATGCTTCTGGTATAGTTATGGGCCATTTTGGGGGTGAGAGGGGGGTGAAGTTTGCACTGAACCTGTTTGCCAGGATGTTGGCAATATCAGTTGGTTCAGTGTATTTTGTGCTATTCTGCACTAACTCCGAGCAGATCTGACAATTGCCACTTAGATTCCTGTACTAGCTAAAGAATGCCTGGTGGTTATCTTTGGAGTCCATGGCAATTTTTCTTTCGAAGTTAGCCTTGGATGATTTTATGAGGGAACATAGTTTCTTGCTGATACTGATCAGGGATGTCTTCCCTTCTTAGGATTTTACTCTTTTCTGTACTAATTTCCTCCTTCTATTGTATAGCTTGTTTATGGCAGGGGTCCACCAGACTGGTTTCCTTTTATTGGAGGAGTGAGTCTTGGTTTTGTTTGGGATAGCACGATCCATGCATTCTTGTAGGTGCACATAGAGTGAATTAGTAAAGGATTTTGCAGATTGGACAGCATTATCCTTTAGCATGGAGGCTTTGAAACTTCCCACCTTAGTCTTAAGTAATGCGAAGTTTTCTTCTGAAAAGTTTTTCATGGTGGTTTCTTTGACCAGGGGGTGGTGGTGGAATGTGGATGTCCAGAGTGATTAGTTTATGGTCAGCTCTAACAAGCAAGGGGTTGGCCTCTGGTGTGGAACACTGGTCACCCATGTAGGTGATGACCAGGTCCAATATGTTGTCACCTCTGGTGGGGGTGTTGACTAGTTGATCCACGGCATTTGAGTTTATAAATTCTAGGAAATGTTGGGCAAGGGAGTTTGTACTTGAGTAGTTCTCCCAGTTAATGTGTGGGTAATTGAAATCACCCAATATCAGCATGTTTGGTGGGACCTTTATGTTTCCCATTGTTTCCAGGAATGCAGAGTGGGGGTCCTGGGACATGGTGGGTGATCTGTAGCAAGCTACAATTTGAATAGCAGTTTTGCCCATTATTAGTTGCACATGTATGATCTCTGAAGCATCGTGCTGTGCCACTAACCTGGAGGTGTGGGTATCCTTGATGAATATGGATACTCCCCCACCTTTTGTATTTCGGTCCGGGTTTTGTGGCTGAAATGTATGGTATGAGTTGCAGCCTGGTACTGCTGAGGTGCTCTCTGGAGCTTTAAACCAGGTTTCTGTTGCTGCACATATATCAATTTCCTCCATACTGAGGAGTTCCTCAAGTGCATGCATTTTGAGGTTTAGACTTCTGGGATTGAGTAGCATTACCCTCAGTTTTTTGTTACTTGTGCTATTTATGATGGTGGGTTTGTCTTTTGAGCCTTGCCTAAAAAAGGCACTATGGGGGTGGCAAGAGCCTTGGCCAGTATTCGAAAGCCTAAGGGTGACAGGTGCAAGCCATCTCTAGCAAAGCAGCATGGCTTGTCGAGCATGTCATCCCAGGCTGAGAGATACTGGATCCCCTTTCAATGACACCAGAAGCTTAGCCAATTGTTGAACTTGATAATTTTTTTCTCTATACTGTAGTATCATTCTTGGTGAGAGCAGGATGCTACTCAGGGTCAGGGTCATACTGGCCTGGGCTACGTGATCAGAGAGCTCCTCCATGTCTCTTTTCATGTAGTCCAGGGAGGTACGGATTTGGTCATTCATACCAACATGGACAATGACAGAGTCATAGTTGTACTTGTTCTGGAGTAACCTGAGTGTTTGTGTTATGTGGCGGATCCTGGCACCCGACAGGCAACTAACAGTAACCTTCTCCTTGTTCAGCCTAGTGAGTGGGACGTCAGAGTGCCTGACTATAGATTCACCTATTACTAGTATGTTGGGTATGTTATTTTGCCTTAAGGGCTGAGATTGCATAGCACACTGGTTTTGTGAAGTATGTGTTTCATGGTTTGTGTTGGGGGGGTGGAGGTTGCTTGGATGTCTGCTTTGGAGGTCTCTGTTGCTTTTGCAGATTTTTCATTAGAGCCTCCGAGTATGTTTTTGTGTATTTATGTGTGTTTTTTGCCAGTGCTGGTTTTATGTGAGACTGGTGGTGTGAAGCATGTAATTCCCTTCTCCTCTTGACTGCCTGGTCCAGTCTTGGGTTGAGAGAGCTTAGTCTCCAGTTTGGCTGTATAATTGCATCTCTCTCATGTATTAGTGTTTGATGGAAGGAGGAGAGGGTTGTCTGTGTACATGATGCAATTTTAACATTGCCTTGAAATGCCCAGATTCACCAGTTGGACCAGAGAGTAGACCTAAAACTTCCCTTTGGACATGCCTGGATAGGTATAGTGAACTGTTTTACTGATTGGCTAGTAAGGTCGAATAGAGAGCCTTGTCCTTCTCTACAGTATAAGGGGGGTCTAGTGCTAAGGTTTATTTGTGCTTGCTATGCGTTTTGAGGAAGTGCCAGGATGAGAAGTGAATGGTTTGAGTGCTTAAGTTGAAAGTGTTTCTAGTTCCAAGGGAAAAATTGAAGATTAGCCTTTGTGGAGCCGGGAATAGTTATACTCTAGCTAACTGGCACTGCCCAGCGTGCTAAGCCACACAAAACGTGAGTTTTATAGCAGGGAAATGACAGAGATAAAAATTAGCCCAAAATGGCAAATAAACTACTAATTTCAGGGCTGAAACCATTCCTCCAGGGACAGATAGGCTGCTCAAAGCTCCCTCTCACAGTGAACAGAGAAACTTTCTTCTATCCAAGTAAGGTATGGGCAAACACAGAAACTTGTAACAAAGCCGTGAATTCAGCACTAACCTGAAAACTGGACTATACTAGCTTAGATAAGTAGAAAAACAAGAATTTTTTTTTTGTTTTTTTGATTTTTTTTTTCAGAAAATAAAGCAGATACAATTAAAAAAAACACTTTAAATGCACAGAAATGATTATCACACTTGAGAGTTTAGCCCACAACAGTTAAACAGGTAATTTAAACACAAAAATAACTTTGTTAAGGTGCAGGCAGTAAAATAAGTACAATATGTAGCTAAATCAAGCTTTTTAAATCACAGACACTCTAGAAAATCAGTGTTTTAGGCAGAATTAGCCAAAGGCAGCAAGAAAATGCAGAAAAATGATACTTATGCCAAAGTCTCTCTTTTGTCTCTCTGCTGCTGTAGAACTCTGCAGGGCACCAGGCAGGAGCTTGCTGAACTCTATACTAGTGCAAAAACCTCACAAATGCAGGTTGTATTGCAGGGAAATGAAAGAGATAGAAATTAGGCCAAAATGGCCAATAATCTATTAAATTCTGGGGTGAAACCACTCCTCCAGGGACAGATAGGCTGCTCAAAGCTCCCTCTCTCACAGTGAACAGAGAAACTTCCTTCTATCCAAGTAAGGTATGGACAAACACAGAAACTTGTAACACAGCCCTCAATTCAACACTAACCTGAAAACTGGACTATACTAACTTAGAAAGGCAGGAAAACAAGTATTTTTTTTTTTCAGAAAATAAAGCAGATACAATCAAAAAAACACTTTAAATGCACAGAAATGGTTATCACACTTGAGTGTGTAGCCTACAACAGTTAAACAGATAATTTAAACACAAAAACAACTTTGTTAAAGTGCAGGCAGTAAAATAAGTTCAATATGTTGCTGAAACAAGCTTTTTAAATCACATAAACTCTAGAAAATCAGCATTTTAGGCTTAATGAATATCGACATGCCTCCACCTTTAGTGCTTTGGTCCAGGTTAGGTGGTCGAAAGGTGTGGTATGAATTTTAGCCTGGTAATGCAGGAGTGCTCTCCGGAGCCATGAACCAGGTCTCTGTCACATCACAGATGTCGATGTTCTCTATTTTAAGGAGTGCCTCAAGTGAATGCATTTTGAGATTTAGACTTCTAGCACTGAGTAGCATTACCCTCAGATTTTTCTTGCTTGTACCTGTTACGGTGATGAATTTGTCATTTGAACCTTGCCTAAAAAAGGCACTATAGGTTTGGCAAGAGCCTTAGCCAGTATCCGGAATCCCAAGGGTGACAGATGCAGGGCCATCTCTGGCAAATCATCGTGGTCTGTTGATCATGTCATCTCAGGCAGACAGATACTGGATCCCCTTAGAATGACACCAGAAGTTTAACCCATTATTGAATTAGTCATTTTGTCCTTGTACTGTGGTATCATTCTGGATGATGGCAGGATGCTACTCAGGGCTAGGGTCATACCTGCCTGGGCTACAAGATTGGAGAGCTCCTCCATGTCTCTTTTCATGTAGTCCAGGGAGGTACATCTCAGGTCATTCACATGAACATGGTCAATGACGGAGTCATATTTGTACTTGTTGATAAGTAACCTGAGTGAGTGTGTTATGTGGCGGATCCTGGAACCCAACAGGCAGCTAACAGTAATTTTCTCCTTGTTTAGTCTGGTGAGTGGAACATCTGTGTGCATGACTATAAAGTCACCTATGATTAGAGTGTTGGGTACGTTGTTATGCCTTATGGGCTGTGGTTGAGTGGCACACTGAGATTGTGGGCTATGTGTCATTTGGGTTGTGTTGGGGGGTGGAGATTGCATGCTTTTCTGCTTTGGAGGTCTCTGTTACTTGAGCAGATTTTTATTGCGAGCCTCCATGAATGTCAGTGTGTGTTTTGTGTTGCTATGTGTGTGTTTTGGTGGTGCAGGTTTTGAGGAACTATGTGATGAGTGTGGTGTGGTGCAATGGTTTACCTTCTCCTCTTGACTGTCTAGTCCAGTCTTGGGTGAAGAGAGCTTTGCTTCTAATTTGGCATATATAAGTGCATCTCTCACAGATTGTAGTGTTGGGTGGTAGGAGGAGAAAGGTTGTCTGTGCACATGAGACAATTGCTGCATTGCCCCAAGATGCCCAGATTCATCAGGTAGACAGGAGAAAACACCAGGAGCTGACCCTTAGACATGCCTGGGTAGGTGCTTATTTATTAAGTACTAAAAATTGTTTTCCTCTAGACAAGTGAGAAAAGTTGAGTGCTGTTGTAATTTGTAGCTTATTTTCGCTGTTGCTCTTCACTCTTTCTCTCTGTCACACACAAACAGACACACACACACACACACACACACGCACACACACACATGCAAACACACACATACACACACACATTTTTTTTTGTTTCATTAATTTTTTTACACTCACTAGACAGCCAAAGTGCTTAGCAAATATAAAATAATAGCTCAATCAGTCTCCCACTGTCTCTGTTGGACTCTCATTTCATGAAAGCTGCTCTAAAGATCATAGCAGCTCACTTAAAATATATGATCAGAGAACAAGATCTCCATTGGTGAACATCTGCACTTAAAGAACTAATTCTACTTGAACAACATGCAGGAAGAGCAATACATTGTGAGACAAACAGTATATCTTAAGCCACAGTGAACCATACAAATAAGCTATTAAAAAGTGTAACATTACTAGCACAACTCACTGTAATTCTAGAAACATGTCAGAATGGTTAAGAATTCAATGCTACTTTTACATTTAAAAAACAAATAAAAATTAGACCACTATACAGACAATAAAAGCACAGTGTACAGTCTTAATGATGCAGTAGCTTTCCAATTCTAGAGCTCTACCATCATCCTCACTTCATCTAACGGCAATGCACCAATTGGCCCCACCAGGACAGAACATGTACTAGGGCCAATCTAAAGAAAAAATACACAGACTAGAAAGAAAACTTTCACTAAATAAGAAAACTACATTGACCGTCTTGTTCATAAATTCTTAAGACATTAGCAGACTCTGTTATCATATCATTAAAGCACATATTTAAACCATTGTCATCCAGAAGATAGTCCCTTTAAAATAGAAAGAGACCATATTATAACCAACATCTACAACTGAAGCACCATTTCTTCCTTACCTTTTTCATTAAATTTAAATTCACTTCTACACCTCTGTCTTAATGATATGAAAGATAATATAAAAGATGGCATTTTAAAATATGCTGTAATACCTACAAAAATGTAGAATCCAACTCAATAAACACTAGTAATTTTGACCATAAGACGTCATGATACTGATGTATGACTACACACTAATAAAACATCCAGCAATAAAGACATAGGCATGTTAAGCAGCTATTTCCTTTGTGGACATCAGTCATGTATTTGACATTGTAAACCACATATACCTAGTAAATGCTCTAAACCTTAGTAATGATTTACCAGCTGCTCCAGTAAAAAATAAGTTCTAGTAAACTTAAAGAAAACCATTTCAAGTCCATTAAGAATGGTACTGGTATACCACAAGCAACTCACCTTGGCATGTTATAGATTTCAGTATTCAAACTAAAATACAATGTAAATGCATTTACTGACATTATGATGCTGTGTACAGTCCAGTTATCACGTTAGGAAAAAAATATCCTGCCACATACAAAATCTCAATAATTACTTTATTTTAGTATTCACCAGTGACTTATCAGAATCCCTGATTATTTAGCTATCCAGATGGATTCCAGAAGAAGATATACACACACACACACAGACACACACACACACACACACACACACACACATATATATATATATATATATATATATATATATATATATATATATATATATATATATACCTACAAGTGCTTTTGATAGCACCTTGACCACACTTAAAGATTCAAAGACCATTTTGATATCTTAAAACTAACTCTGTGTCGTAGTTCATCTCAGCATTTTTTTTGACTGGAGGATGCAATATCTATGGTAAAAGGCATTTTTTTCATCTAAGCAGCCTACTCAACAATTTAATACTGTACAGACATTAGCAAACAAATTCTAAAAGTTTATGACTTCTACAACAAAATGGCACTATCAATGATATACAATAAATAATAAAAGGTATTTACTTCTCAAGGGGTAGAACTGATTATAGTTTTTCCAACTGTGTCTATAACTCCAGTTGCTGAGAAGGTCAAAAATAACAGATTGCAGTCATTCAGGCATGTTCAGGAAACTGGAGATGATTTGACGAAGAAGATTTGAGAGAGACATGAATAATGAATGAGTGAAAAAAGACATCCAGCAAAGAGATGGAGGGATAGTGTGAGAGAAGACCTGAGACAGTCAGACGTGTCTTTCAAAGAAGATAAGAGAGTGGCATTGAATTTAGAGAGGTGGTGTTGTTGATGTGACACTCCAACTCATGCAGAAAATAGGGGTAGGGAGAGTGGCCTAATGGTTAAGGTGTTTGCCTTACGAACACAAGGTACAGGGTTTGAGCCTTACAAGGGTTAATTGGTTAAGTTTAAAACAGATGGCTCACAAGGGCAACTAGCCTAATACTAATCTATGAACCTCTAGGAATAAGAGGTTGATTGTAATGATGATTCAGCACCATAACTACTGCACTAATCAGTTTCCAAGCAGCAACTTCATAACAATGATTACTTGCTTTGCTCATTCCAGAAAGTACTCTTAACCACTCAACAAATAAACACCTTTAAAAGTAGAAAAACTTTTGTCTCACTTGTAGCTAAGATGTAACACATGCTTTTCCTTTCTGTCTGTCATTAGGTTATTTATTAAAAAAAAAAACACCAACAAGAGATCCATATTTAAATGTACATAGCACCCATCACTAATTTGACAAGAGTAAATCAGAGTATCCTAGCTTAGAAATCCTGAATTATTTATTACATACTGGTTCTGCCTAATACATCCTACAATGCTTACATGATTGTTCATTGAATGAAAAACATTTGGAAATTAAGTCCTTATAGACTAATGCAGTATATATATATATATATATATATATATATATATATATATATATATATACACACACACACATGTAGATATATGGGTCTACCTGACTTTGTTGAAATCGCATATTATTGAATCTCACTTTGTCAATACTCAAAATATCAAACTCCCACTTCTTTGAAGCAACGGAACAACAAATATCCTCCTAGGGTAAGTAACCTGTTGTGTGAGAAGATGAACTTTGCCCTTTTCCCAACTCTAGTGTGATCTCAGAGTTGGTATATTTAGTATGAGGGGGACACAGCTCTCCATATTGGGGTTGTGGGGGGTGCAGCACCCACCTTGATGGGTTAGGGATGGTGCAGTTTGAGTTTTGTTTATTTTTGGGTAAGTGGTTACTTACCCTGGGACGATCTTAGTTCCGCTGCTTTGATGAAGTGGGAGTCTGATATTTTGCATGTTGGCAACACACACACACACACACACACACACACACACACACACACACACACACACACACACACACACACACACACACACACACACACACACACACACACACACATATACAAAGACAGAGAGTGTGTGTTAGGGCTGATGCACATTTATTGACTTGTCATTTGGATGACTAATTTGTATATAAATAAAAAAGAATGACTGCACATACATACAGCTGATCAGTCATTTCTGTGAGTTTAGGATGGTTGACTTTGTATTTTAAATAGTGCAGGTGCACAAGTGTATGAAGGAAAGTGAATGTTTGAGTGAAGAGGTGACAGCAAGAAGATGTATGCTACAGCACTAAATGTGTATGTGAGAGTATTCACTGGTTAGAGTCAGTGCAGGTACATGAGGTTTAAGGTAGCTGTGACTTCTGAATGACTAGTTAGACGTGTCATAGCAACATTAGCTAGAACGTTTGCATTAAGATTGTTGTTTTCCTTCTTATTGCTAGCGTAATGAAGGAAATGAAGCAGGTTCATGTGTTTGGCTGAAGATGTATATCATGAAGATATCCTAGAATCTGGTCACCAAGAAGTAGTTTAATGACTTGCAAAAACAGTGTAAGGATAATTCCCAATACGGATTTACTTATAATGCCAAAACCAAGGGTATGGGATTTGGAAATAAATGAAATAGCCTTTAAAGCAATCAAGTAAAATAATCTGGTTCACCATCTTCCAATGATACACTCTCCACTGGGACATAATGTGTTGCTCTATCTACAGGAAATGTGTTCTCTTATAAACAGTTTGGAGTTTCAAGATGAATATTCTGGTTTTCCACAAAGCTAAAAGACAAGGACTCTTAATTTCATTCTCTTGTTCTACTTTTTCAGAGAAGGTGAGGTGATAGGATATAATATAGAATTGCAAGGGAAGAGAATACCAAACTTTTAGACAGTACATATTTCACCTGCATCCTTTGACCTGTCTTTAAAATATAAACTTAATCAGTACCCAATGTTATAAATTCTTTAGTTGTCTGGTGCTGAGATTGGTATATTCATGAAGAGTCTGAACAAAAGATAAAGTACACATTTTCATGGTTAGTATTGTCAAAAACCTCAGTGCATCAAACTGACCCATGAGATATTTTTTACAAAATGTATTATTTTTTCACTGTATTAAGGTTTTGAAACTGTTGCAGTTACTGCAAAGTAAAAGTCATCTCTATGTCTAAAAGGGTCCTAAAATGCCCACGGTAGCAGTTATTAGTTTTGGCTTTCTGTGTTGGCTATGACTGAAATGTACAAGTGTGTCCTTTTTGTACATCTATTTGCAGCCTACCCTTTTAAAACGATTGTTTGTAATACTAGTAATGAATATTATTTTAAAGAATATTATTAAAGGTATTGCAGTAGATTTCCATGCATGGTGTTATCTGAGCATGAACATGAAGATAAACAAAGCTGATACTGACTGCTGGCACTGAGTATCCATGATTTGTGAAATATCAGGGCATGTTTCCAACTTCTGATAGCTCTCTGATGTGCAATACAAAGACTACACAAAAGAAGGAGAAGAAGCACCCAAAACACCTTTACATTCTTGTTGTAGGTTATACATTGCATTGCCTTTTCTTGCAATTATTAACTACACCTTCTTGCACTATTACATTTGATTTTATAAACCTGGAATTCAGTGCAATTCTGATACATATCATTAGCTTTTTACCTACTTCCTTAATAACTGAGCCAGATGCGTGTTTATTTTTTACTGTTTTATTATTATTTTTAACTGAATCCCATGCTGGTGGCTATTTGGTGGGCATTCTGTTGTGTTTTTGCGCTTGTACTTGTAGTGTACGTATTCATCACATTTATTATTACCTTATTATTTGACCTATATTTTAGTACCTCTCAAAGTTATTTCTCAGACAATGGCATTAAGGGGGTCACCAGTACCCTTCAGGAAATGAGGCTTCAAAAACTGAATATGGTCCTGTTATTGCTCGTGTAGGGATAAAAAAATATCAGGTGGTCCATTTGGAAGAAATACAAGGATAAATCCTTAAGGAGTAGAAATCTCTCATGTTGAGTAGCATTCTGCCCTCACCAAGAGTGGTGCCTAAATACAGATGAATCATCATTGGCTTCATGGAATGATTACGTATATGGTGTCATGCTAGAAGGATTCTGTTTGTGACAACACTGGATAAAATGGTAGGCAGATATTTATGCATCTCCAGTGATAATTGCAGTTGTCCTTTTTAGGGCTTTCTCACACTGCCAAAATGGATTTCAACACCAATAATGCCTCTTTTAGACAACGAGAAAATACCAGACATTCCATCCTGACAGATTCCAGGCTGCCAGGAGTCAAGATGTCTCTGCTCAATACAAAAGCCTCAGAGGTAAAATGTCTGACTTGAAAACCTTCTGTGCCTGGAGAACATGCACATCTGCATAACTACTGAAATCAGGTGCAATCAGTGGAAAACACCCTGCTGTCCTAGAATTCACTACTGTTATTCATTCTTACTACCATTTCTCAAAGTCCTTATTTTTCCACATCCCCATTTTTTTCTCCATCAGGCCAGAAAGATACTCACTTAACCACAAGGAGTAACTTCATTTACATACGTTTTATCAATCACAGGCTCTTAGTTGTCAAGACTAAATCTCTTCTACTCTCTGTTTAGATCTACTAATTACTATCTCACTGCCCCCATCACAGTTATATCACTGTCTCTCCACATCTGCCCAAAACTAATACTCCATATAACTGTCCAAGTATCCCCGCAGCCATTCTCACTTTCCTATGTCACTTCTCAATCTTAACATTCATAGTTGTGATACTATTAACATATCACCCTATATTTCATTATCCACTACCCTCACCTCTTCTATTTTCATAGTTGAGCTGCCTCTTCTTTTCATTATTTTAATTGCTAGAAATTGCAGGTACCATTACAGTGCATTTCTCAATGTTATATATCTGCTATATACAAGCCTGTGTTTACTTCTAATGAATGTTCAGCATTATATGCCTACGAATGCTATGTGCATGTTCTTTTCCTAAATGATGTTTATTCAAGCTATTGTAATTATTTTCTCATGTGTGTACTCTTACCTATATTTTGTATTCATTTTGATGTCATATAAGAGCATTTTATGTACATGTCAAAACTGTTTTAAATATGGGGTGTTTCTCCCCCATTCCTGTGCTGATTATCCCAGTCAGACTTCCCCAGTAAACAAAGATAAATACATTCCAAACTGCTAGTAGTGACAGGGCAAATCCATATTTATTAGAAATCTAATACCTTTGTGTTTCATCCCAAATGGCCTCAACCTTGATTTATTACAGGTCAAAATCATTCTCAGTAGAACATTTATTTAATTTTACTTATAATTGCAGGCTCCTTTCTAAGCCTGTCAGTGAGTATAAACCTAAACATGAAACTTTTATTTAGCCAATTATCAACTTGTCTACCTACATATCCAGTGCCTTTCTCAACATCATCAACTCCAGATCCCTGGACCAGTGCTTACATTTCCTAATAGATAACCAGAGCTCCTAGACATCATAGCTCTCAACCTCTTACCACAAAAAATCTGAGCAAAGAAAAATATAATGGGGGGACAAAGCTCCCAAAACAGGGGCACATTTTAAATATTTCTCTTAGAAACTTGGAAAGTTGCTAAAATAAAAGGTCTTGTGTTACCATGCATTTTCTGAAGGATATAAAATCTGAAACAAATGTCTGGCATTATTTAGTGAATTCAGTCTGATTTCTCAAAAAAATCCAGAAAAAAACACAGATTTTATGATGAACAAACCCAAAATATGAAGCAAAAATTTGAAAATTCTGCAAAGATCTAGACAGCTGAGAGGTATGCTAGACATTAAGCTGCTAGTGTGTGTGCACTACTATGTGGTATTCATAAAGCAGATCTACACTTTGTACCCACCTCAAAATAATGGAAAGCAGCACAATATGCTAAAGAAAGCATAAGTAGCTGCAGTACATATTAAGCAAGCACTCTAACTTTGCTAAGGTATACAGGAACATATAAAGTGAGCATGTACAATCATTGCTCCCTTTTGCCCTGAAACCAAATAGTCTTTGGGATACAACCACAACGACACTTAGAAAAAAAAGTTAGGGCCTGTCATCATTAACCTGCATATTCAACGGGCCTTAATTCAAGGTGCTGCTGCTGCTGCCAGACCTCGGCTGAGAAGGAGAAAGGTATTCAGACCCTGTTTGACTAATCATGGACTGCATGACATAGAAATTGTACAGTGATACAAAGTAGATAGTGATACACTAGATGAAATATGCAAACTCTATCGCCCTCACCTGGGGCCCCAGGGAAATCATGGACGACCCATCCCAGTGGAAACAAAGGTATGTGTATCATTATGTGTTCTAGCTACAGGTACTTTCTAGATGGCCACAGGAGATATATTAGGGACATCACAGGCCTTAGCTTCTAGAAATTTTCATCAGGTTCTAAAGCAATGCTACAACTTGCAAGGAAGCATATCTGTTTTCCATGCTCCCCAGAGTAGACAGTAATAATCACACAATAATTCTCCACTATAGCACACTTCCCTGATGTTGTGGGGGGTCATAGCTTGCACACTCTTATAGACATAAATGCCCCACATAGTGAAGAGGGAAGGAGGTACATAAATAGGAAAGGATACTACTTCAGGTTGCCTGTAATGCCCAAGAGATAATCTACAATGTGTGTGGAGGAAACCCTGCCAGTTTTCACAGCTCACACATGTGGCACACTTGTGACCTGTACAAGGTTTGCTGTGATGACTTTCCACAAGGAAATCTAGTGGGGAAGAAAGGTTATGCACTTGTACCTTGGCTCTTGATACACAGTAGAAGATGACACAACCCCACAGAACAAGGATACAATGATGCCCATGTTTAAACTTGTAACATAATAGAATGTGTATTTGGTTTGCTCAAAAAAAGGGTTCTGGCATCTAGACACAACAGGAGGTGCCCTGCAATACAACTCAGCTACTTATGCCAAAATACTCATGGAGCTTGTGCCATGTTGCACAATGTAGTTCTCAGGATAGCTTCAACAAGGACAACAAGGCCCAGACTCACAGTTTCAAGACCACAGGGAAGGCCAGTACCTCCAGCAGATATTCATGACAAGTCTGAGGAAGATGCACAAGTTGCAGATGGTGGTGGCAGACATATGATTGCACAATGTCCATGGTTCTGGCTACAAGGCAAAGGCTAGCACACACAATTACTACCTGTAAAAAAACAAGATCCTATGCACATACAAGTATTAAAACTGATACCTGACAAAGTCCTCAGCCTTTCTTAACTACATAATGGTTGTAACAAAATAGCACCAGATTCCACTCACAGCCTGATGTATAGCAGCACTGAACACCAACTTCTTCAAATAATTCCGTTTATTGAGAAATAAAAAAGCTGAAATCCATATCATTCACAAGAGTTATGCGCTTTCATCTACTCTATGTAGACTTCCTCAGAACTAATCTTTATTGCCACTACCCACTTAAATACAAGCATAACCCAATCAGTTACATCAATTAAATAAAATCATTTAACATGTAATTAAAATTTAAAGTGCTCAGTGCTTAATTTCCTTGTCAATTGCCTTTTTTGTATACAAAAAAACAACAAATCATGTCCATTAAAACTTCCCATATTTATAACCATGTTAAAAAACATTTGCCTGCCACATAATTATATGTATGACAGTAAAAGATATATAACAATGAAGTGTGTGCCACAATGAAAATCATCCTTTCTTTAACTGAGCCTATTATATAGTCTCTGGACTATCTCTACTATCCACTATTTTCCAATACAGGCTTAATAGAGATAGTTTCATTAAGTCCAGGATGAACAGAGGCATTGAGTTTAATCTGCCACCTAGTTTCCTTTTCTCCAAGTTTAAACTTCATACTTCCCCCTCTTGGATTTGATTTTATACATTCTAAAATACCAAAATTGAAGGAATCACAGTGTTTGTTACCATTAAGATGTCTCCATAAGGCATTATTTGTGTCCTGTTTTTTTATTTTATAACAATGGTCATAAATTCTATTTCTAAGACATCTGTCCGTCTTCCCCATGTAAAAACAGGGGCATTTGGTGCACTTTGCTAGATAAACTAAGTGGGAGGTTCTACAATTACCTTTTTGAAATCTAACCTCTGTTCTATTTTTATCATCCAAAATTAAAGAAGGTACCCTAATAATTAACCTACATTGATTACAATTCCCACATTTTGTGGTACCTGCAGATTTGTGTCTGGAGTTAATGTCCATAATTTTCTTTTCTAGTCTCATTTTCAAATTACTTCCATTTTTAGATACAAATTTAGGTGCCTCCCCCACTGCATTAAACACACTGTCATCAGTTTTCAAAATATTCCAGTTATTTTCTATTATTTTCTTAATGTCTCTGACTTGGGGGGCATATTGCAAAATACATGCCCTAGTAAACTCATTAAAACCCATGTCTTTATTTGTCACATTAACCCCTTGAATGTAGTTAATCCCTGTTCCTAATATGGGTTTGTATTTTTCCCCCATTCTTTTATCACATATTCTTTAATATCCAATATCATCCCCATGGGATAACCTCATGGAATTTATGACCATTGTTATAAAATAAAAAAAAACAGGACACAAATAATGCCTTGTGGAGACATCTTAATGGTAACAAACACTGTGATTCCTTCAATTTTGGTATTTTAGAATGTATAAAATCAAATCCAAGAGGGGGAAGTATGAAGTTTAAACTTGGAGAAAAGAAAACTAGGTGGCAGATGAAACGCAATGCCTCTGTTCATCCTGGACTTAATGAAACTATCTCTATTAAGCCTGTATTGGATAATAGTGGATAGTAGAGATAGTCCAGAGACTATATAATAGGCTCAGTTAAAGAAAGGATGATTTTCACTGTGGCACACACTTCATTGTTATATATCTTTTATTGTCATACATATAATTATGTGGCAGGCAAATGTTTTTTAACATGGTTATAAATATGGGAAGTTTTACTGGACATGATTTGTTGTTTTTTGTATACAAAAAAGGCAATTGACAAGGAAATTAAGCACTGAGCACTTTAAATTTTAATTACATTTTAAATGATTTTATTTAATTGATGTAACTGATTGGGTTATGCTTGTATTTAAGTGGGTAGTGGCAATAAAGATTAGTTCTGAGGAAGTCTACATAGAGTAGATGAAAGCACTTAACTCTTGTGAATGATATGGATTTCAGCTTTTTTATTTCTCAATAAACGGAATTATTTGAAGAAGTTGGTGTTCTGTGCTGCTATACATCAGGCTGTGAGCGGAATCTGGTGCTATTTTGTTACATTGTCGACCATTCCAGGCTTCATACATAATGGTTGTGTGATGTCTATATCAGACAGAGTCACCCCCCTTCCAAGAACACATTTCGCAGCTGCAATATTAACAAGGTAAGTGTGGAACACGTAAAAAAAGAGAAATATTAATCTCATATGCAAATAGTTATATCACTAAGATGGAGCATAGGTCATCTCTATAGTAATTCAGCATTAACTCACAAGTGATTTATACAATAGTCATATATGATTTTGCCCAATACTGTGCATCATGCATTTCAGTTGACTGATGTACATAAACCAAAAAGGTGCATGTCAGTGTTAGCATCATTTGCAAAAGTTAAGCAAAAAGCAATAATTATTGTCTAGTATTACTGCATTTCTTAGAATAGTAAAACAAATACAATGATTGACCAGAAGAACATAACCAATCATTTACAAGCAGGAAAAACATATATAAAATAAATTTCTGCAATACATTAGAGTAAAGCAACCGTATGAGTAAGCAAACATTAGCTGTTCAATCTCTGCTTCAGAATAGGCAACCTAGAGTCACAAGAAAATCTACAAAATGCTGGACACTGTCATCATCACTTGCACAGGATGGGGGAGGGGGTACAGGAGGGCAAGTCATTCATCAATGAAGCAGTGGCATAGCAGGGGGGAGGGGTCATCCACCCCGGGCAGCACTTTTGGTACTGCCACATTTACTTTAATTAAAAAAAATGTTTTAAGAATGCTCTGGTTTTAAGTCCATTCTTCATTAAGAATAGTCCGGTTGCACACACCTGTTGCATCACATATGTGCATTGTCACACAGACATTCTGTTCTTCCTTTCTGCCCACAAACAATTTTAAATACAGTAGAGCATCCATCCACATTCATGGAATTTGTAAGTTAAGGGCATTTGTGGAACTTTAAGACAGCTTCTTTACTTGTGGGATGTTAAATATTCACAGAATGTATAAGTAAGGCTGCTGCCTTACTTTGTATGTGTAATGCCCCAGGTAGAGATACCTGGTGGTTAATGTTATTCACACTCAATCCCTGTACCTTAGGTACAAGAAACAAGAGCCTGAAGTCTCTACCCCTACCACCACTTGTGATTCAAGGAGTGGAGTCCACAGAATGTCTGGAATGTTTGGCTTGGTTCATACTTTTGGTCTGCTCCTCTTACAATATGTGTTTTTTTGGCAAATCAGTGAGGACTGAATTCACTAAATAATGGCATCCATTTAAGTTTCAGTCTTCCTATCCCTCAAGAAACACATGGTAAAACAAAACATTTTATTCTAGCAACTTTATACAAGAGCAATGTTTAAAATATGTCCCTGGTTTGGCTTTTGCTCCCCCCATAAATTCTGGCTTTTTTCAGATTTCTTGTGCTGCAAAGTTGAGAGATATAGTTGAGTGTCAAGTGCATTTTACAAGGAGCTGTGAGCTTTATGGGAAGAGTTTAGTGCTGCTTATGTCAAGTCTGTTTGCAACGTGCAACTGTTGTTTCACAAAGGATATCACTATTGTGCTAGTGTATTTAAAAACATTGTTAGTAAAACACCAGGCAGTATACTTGCTTTTGATGCAGAAGGCTATGGGTTCTACTCGTGCTGTATGTAGATGGATTGTTGATACTGTACTGTGTTGTACTTTTAAAGGGGTGGATGCTACAATCCTGAGAATGCCTTCCTCTGGAGGAGATACCTAGTAATTATGAACCTGTTATCAGTTTGCCATCCATTCCCTATTGCAATATTACCAGCTTAAAGTACATTTTTTTTAATGTAACATAGGCAATGTATTCTTCAAGGGCAACTAGCACTTTATGTGTAGAGGAAACAAAGAAATATAAAGTTGTTTGCTTGCAGCAACCTCTTCATTAGTTACAGATCCCTTTAATGTGGAATTATTTAGGTGACTTTTACTTCTGCAGAGATTGTGCATATTTGCTGATATTGGTGGATTGTAATGACAGAAGTTTGAGTAGACTCTTAGGATGGAAATGTTCTGAACTGGACACTTTTGTCATTATTGGTTCATGCATTTTGTTTCATTACTTACTGGAAAAATCTTCAAAACAATAAATTTAAAGCATGGTATAACAAGTGTACTGTATTATACAAGGGATATATTTTAATACAATCAGGAAGGTAAATCAGAGAACACATGTATGTTTGTTTGTCATAAAGATGTGTGTACGGGGTTCTACTTTCAAATGTTGAACTGCCACAATGTTGAATTCCAAAATCCCAAGATGAGAAAACTGAATGTACAGAACACTGAAACCTGAAAACATTGAGGATCACTTTACCGATATTCAGAATATCTTACATGAAACTGTGCATCATGGTAAATTTGTCCAATATATAATGTAGTTTATTATATTTAATGTGCAGGAGGTGTGGGGGCACTCAGCCAACTCTGCAACTCGAGTAACCATACTACCCTGAACAACTGTGTCACCCTCAACCTGTCCTATCCCTGAAAGTAAAAGAAAGATGTCTAAAATAATTGTTAAGTTGCTAAGGTTACTAAAAACAATCCAAGTGAAACATTATAAGGCAACGAGTAAAAAAAATAAAAATGCTTCCAGCTAAAGCAAATGGAATTCCCTTTAAAATCTTTTTATTACAACCATATAAAAGCATATAAGAATGACAAAAGTAGATTTGTGATTAAGCGTTTTCATCCTTAAAAGAGTAGGACTTCATCAGAATCACTTTAGTTAAAAAAATAACACTTTTATACTTCCACCCTTAATTCAAATGATCATCTATTACATCTTAAATTCACAGCAATCAATCTTCTTCTTTTGGCTTTTTCCCAGTTAGGGTTCACCACAGCAGATCATCTGTCTGCTCATGATTGGCAGTGGAGTTTTACGGTGTCAAGTTGCCAGCCCTGTGCCCAACCTTCTATAGAAGGCACACACATGGCCAATTTAGAGTGTCCAATCCACCTACTGCATGTCTTTGGGATGAAACCGGAGCACCCGGAGAAAACCCACGTGACCAGAGGGAGGACATGCAGACTCTGCACAGAAGGCATCATAGCCAAGAATCGAAGTGGAGAACCTCTTGCTGTGAGGTGGCAACACTAACCGCTGTGCCACCATGGCCACCCCTTAAATTCACAGCAATCAATAATATATCCTAAAAACTACATCTCCACCATAGTTCTAAAAATTGTTAAAAACTGTAAAATTAATAAAACTTGGCTTTCATGTTTAATAAGGGCTGCAAGGATATATTTTCATTTATTCCTGGATAATGTGTGGCATGCAATTTGTGTGGCATGCAATTTTAGTTGCCCTTTAACTTCTCTCTCTTCTAATTTACCTTTCAAATCTCCCCTTTTGGGGTTAGGTGTAACAGGTTCTAAAATACCAAAAGCAAATCTCTTGAAACCAGGGCATAATCTGGAGTGCTTGTATAAAGCACTGTTCTCATTTCATTTATTTATTTGATAGTCATGTTCATAAGTTCTTTACATAATCATCTCTCAGTTTTGCCCATATAAAATGCCAGGCATGATAAACATTTAGCTAAAAAAAGCACACTCTCAGTTTAGCAATTTCCCCTTCTAAAAATAATGTTTGAATTCAAATTATTTTCTAATTGTAAACTATAAGTTTCCAGAATGTAAACACTCTGGGCACAAGACCCACACTTAGTTGTTCTCTTTGTTGAATTACCATAATTATGTTGTAACCTATAACCACTTTCAAATTTCTCCTTCAATACAGGCTCAGTTTTAAATATAAAACAAGGATCCGAGCCTAATAATTGGTAAATTTCTGGGCTTGCTCTAAAAATATTCCTATTTTTCTTAACTCTAATTTTGATTTCATGAGCATAGGGTCCATATTCTCTTACTAAACCTCTTTCAAAATTATTTTCATTTTGTTTATGTTCTTTTCAAAATTAACCCAACTCCTAATAAGTGTTTATATTTTACTCCCCATTGGGTTAAAACATACATTTTTGTATCCTCTACTAAATGATGAGGATATCCTCTCCTTGAAAACATTTCAGCATCCTTATTTAATGCATCGAAAACATCTTCTTTATGTGAAGTCATTCTGGTGACTCTGATAAACTGCCCTTTTACAATACTTTTTTTCTGGCTAAGAGGGGTGACAACTAGAAAAATCCAAATACATATTGCTAAATGTGGGTTTGCTATATAATGCAGACTTGAAACCAGAAACTAAATGTTATATTGTCATATTCAAATACTTTATTTCACTCTTGTTTCATTTATATGAAAATTTTAAAAATGCAGATCCGCTATTAAGGTAGGTGACAAAGTCGTCAATTTTGCTTTCTGATCCCCTCCATAAAATAAAAAATATCATCAAGAAATCTAACATATAACCTTAATTTTACTAAATCTGCTATTCGATATATTTTGGTGTCCCAATCCAAAAGTACAAAATTAGCATATATGGGGACATATGAGGCCCTCATAATAACACTTTTAGTTTGTTTGAAGAATTCACCTTCAAAAAGATATAATTGTAATCCAAAACTAAATACATTAATTCACATATAAGATTTTTTCTGTCATTATTAAATGTGTTGTACTTTTGAATACTATTGCAGAAGTGATCTAAGCCTTCATCCCTTGGAAATAAAGAAAATAAATCTATAAGGACACTATTTAGAAAACTTTTCCTCAAAGTTCTTTTCTAGACTACCCAGGAAATCCCATGAGTCTGTAATGAGATGGGGGACTGTATTGTAAACAAACTTTAACCACATATCAATGCCAACCCCTATAGAATAGGTCTTTGAAGCCCTAGCTGCTACTATTGGTCTGAGTGGAGGTCTATCCAAATTCTTATGAACTTTTTGTATACCAAAACAGAAGGCTATTACTGGATTCTGTACTCTACAAAAAATGTGTCTTAAGGAAATTATTGATCTCCTCTAAAAAGGAATCTACTCTTTGATATCCAATATTTACTTCATTTATGGAAACAGGAGAGTATGTTGTTTTGTCATTTTAAAATGTCAAACAAAGCTTTATTATATTCCAAAAAATCATGCAAAATAATCCCCCCACCCTTATCTGGTTTCATAATTTGTATTGACTTGTCATTTCCCAACTGCTCAAACAATACTTTCTCCTTACCATTTAAGTTATAGAAATGAAACTTATTGTTCATACTTTTACTTTGCAGTGTATAACCATCTTCAGAAATGGCATTTTCTGATACATTTAGGGTGGAGTATAGAGGAGGATTGAAAACGTTTCTCTTTTTAATTTCCCCTTCCATTCTTTTACCTTTCTCCTTTTCATTGTCCCTAAAGTATATAGCAAAGTTCAATTTCCTGATGAAAAATCTTGTTTTAATGAGGGCATCAACTAAATTAAAATTCATGGATGCCACAAAATTCAGACCTTTTTTAAACAAAGAAAAATATTCAAAATTCACAGGGGTATCTGTATAATTGTAAATATGAGATCTGTGTAAAGTGTATATTATATTATTCCTTCTCACGATTTGTTATTCCTGCCCCTTACTCTGACTGTCCATTCCTGGGATAAATGTGTCTCATTTGCCCTAAGTCATATTGAATCCTGTTCTCCTCCCATGTTTGGTTCACATGTTGCCTTGGAAAAAAAAGGTTATTTATGTGGTCGTTAGGTGTATAGTTGAAGTAGTAATGCTTCTTTGCTTATAAATTAATTTCTACCTTATATATTAGAGTTTTAAAAAATAATACTTACTTCTGTTTGTGGTAATTCAGTTCTGTAGCGGTTTAGTGCAGGTCCTAGGTGTTTGTATATCCTGAGTGCCATGTTGGTTATGTTAGGTTTGAGGATATTTAAGGGGACAGAGGGTTACTTTCAGTTAAGTGAGTCATGTTTTACAGTTTCAGAGGTTTGAATATTTGAGTTTCTCTTCTTGGGATTTTGGAATTCAACATTGTTGTAGTTCTACATTTGAAAGTAGAACTGTACAAGGGGTCTATCATTTGAAAATAGCCCAAAGGTAAACTTTATCTGCCACTAGCCAGCTACATTTTTTCTGAATGTGGGTTTCAATGCTGTTTCAATGAAGGTGAGTTTCAAGAGCAAAGAGGTTTTAATGCTAAGTTTGTTTTCATTGAGAAACTGTATTGCTTTGTTTAGTAGATGTCTTTTAGTGTTTGTGCCATAAAATTTCAAATAGAAGTTTTAAATTAAACCCAAGTAATCATTGTAGAAGTAAAGCATAAAATAATATGCACATTACTGTGTTTATGGTGAAAGGAGAAACAGCCAAGTAATGAGACACTGGAATGGTTGCGGGGGCAGGGAGAGGGCCATGATTTTGTGAGGGGGGATGGGAGGCAAACTCAAAGACATCCCCTGGTGTCACAAACTCTTGCTATGCCACTGCAAAGAAGTGAGTGTGTGTGCATGAGTGAGAATAAAGTATGCAGTTGTCTGGGCCAGTAGCAACAGATTCATATCAGGCAGTAGTAATGTTTAAATAACGTGTGTGTGTGTGTGTGTGTGTGTGTGTGTGTGTGTGTGTGTGTGTGTGTGTGTGTGTGTGTGTTGTGGTATGGGCGAGATTATTTTAGTGTGAGCGTGGATCTGCATGAACACAGTCAAAGCATTAGTGCTAGCACTATGTATTGACATCTTGAACAGGTGTAAACCATGCATAATAGAGTAGTCAGTTCAGCATTGTCATCCCTGACCAGGAGTTACCTCTGTCAGGAGCTGCAATGCTAATTCCATGGTCTTGGCTAGAAGTCAGGGTGCTAATTGAATGTGAAAAATGTCTGCTGGACAAGCTCTCATCATGACTATGTCCACAGCCATGAACACATTGCAAGCCACATCTTGGTATGGATATGTCAATCACTGATGGAGTAGTAAAAGTAGTGACACTACTAGAGCAAGATCTGGCGCAGCAATATCAGATAACATCTGTCAGTGTAGCAGCTGACCAGCCATGTGGATGATGACCCTATCCCACCAGATGCTCTCCTACAGACACTGACAAACCTATGATGTAATTCATCCTATTGAAAGAGTCATCCACATGATTCAGGCAGTCTCACATGTCAGACTACACAACATTTAGTACTCATATTATCTCTTCCAAGGCCTTAGTGGACCCTGCCTGTGCCTCTGTGAAAGTCTTGCGAATATGTTACATGGCATCTACTGACACACCATCATCAAGAGGAGGGTGGAAAGCAAGCCTTCCCCAAGCACTTCTGTCAACACCCCTGCCTGTTACCCTCATGATGACAAGGAGGAGACTCAGCCAGCTCTGCAACTTGAGTAACCACATTACCTTGATCAATTGTGTCACCCTCAACCTGTCCTATGTCCGATGGCTCTGTGTAATGAGTATGTGTAGGTGTACTGACTGCATCCAAACTATAGGGAGTAGATGTGGGAGCTACAATCTCAGTGTCAGGTTGACCCTCTGCATCCTTGGACTGTGTCTGTACATCATTGTTATCATTATCTAAGGCTTCTGATCCTCTGACATCAGGTGGTAGGAGTTACGCAGTGCTGGTGGCCAGCACATCTATGATAAAAAGTAATGAACATAACAAAGAGAGAAACAGAATAAAAAAAATGATCAAACTTATGTTATGTAAAACTTAAGTTATACAACAATATGTGCAACCACAAGTAAAAAACTACTTAAATAAGACAACTTTATGCATAGTACTACTAAAAAAAATGTATGGGCCTACTATTTGTAGGTTGTCATTGAAAATCAATACCAGATGTGTCTAGACAAAATAAACTGAGATGAAAAAGGGATGATAAACATTAAAATACAAATTACACAGTAAACAACAAAAAGCCAATCCTGCATCTACATATTAAGAAACATCTTACACAACAATCTGCTGTTTACTTTCCTTCCCTCCCCCCTCCCCCTCTCTCTTTCTCTCTCTCTCACTGTCTCACTCTCCCTTCATCTCCCCCAGCCATCACTTGCTATATATGTGTATATCTATCTATCTATATCTATATATATATCTATATATATATATATATATATATATATATATATATATATATATAATTTTTAATATGCCATAGCTGGAAGTTTAAAAGTAGACACACACGACTCATCTTCTACCTGATCACCTATGTCACTTATGAATCTAGAACCCCTGATGAGGTTTCTGGGTCTCTTACATTGGTCAGGTAATCCTCCATCTCAGTGACGGATCAGTAGCAAGACCACAACCAGCAGCCCTCTATTCCCTGTAAGAGCTGCTGCATGGTTCTTGGCTTTGGTAATCATGTCTCCAGCCCATTGTCTGATTTTCACATTATCATGGCCGTGTCCTGCTAGTGAATTGACATCACTGGATGCCTGTTTCTAAATATGGTCAAGGGAGGACTTGTTAGCTCTGCATCTGTTTAGTAGGTCTGAGCTATATAGATGAAAGGCCTGCACAATCACCTCAATCTCAGCATCTGTGAATGGTGGTTTAAGTGGGCCAGATGTTCTGGGTACCCTATTCCTGTATGTGAAGCAAAATAAGAACAAAAAATAAGCAAATTGACTGGTAACAAGATTTAAGAATGCATGCTGGCATCTTGAGCAAAAGAAATTAAACAGTTAGCTCTCTAGCACTACAAACAGGTAATACATCACTATAAAGATTCCCCCACCACCCAAAAATATTAATAGTAATGATAAAATTCTTTTGTAAGGATGACAAGGTATTTGTAAATTTTAAATAGAATCCTTAACTAAATTTTTTTTCTTAAAACAAAAGCATTTGCACATGTTTAATATTGGGGGGGCACGACAGATATATATCATAGTCTGAACTCATTTTTTGAACTACAGTTGTAACCCTGCCATTGCTAATAATCATATAACACTTTTTTTTATAATAGCCATTCAGATTTCTCAGAGAAATGTAGCTATAAATGCAGGAAACATTATTCAAGTTTACTTAAAAGAAACATAAATGCTATACATTGTATGACAATACCAATGGACAAAATGCAGACAGCAAACACTTGCTTTTGAGAAATATGAGCATCAGTAATGTTTGCAAAAATATTCATTTATAAATAAACATCATATACTTTTGCAGAAACAAGATTCTGAATGGCCGTGCACAAATAATTGCAATTACAGCAGTGAAACTGCAGAATCAAAGTCTCTGAATCCAGTCTCCCTTATTAAGATACAGTTGCCTTGCCAACATGATTAGCTTATATAGTACAGATTCAACCCTCTGCTCATTGTGGGTATGGAAGTTTGGTGTTAACTCTTTAGCTTTCATGAATCCCACAATCTGCACTAAGTGCTGGGCAAGTAAATATGGTGTGAGGACCTATACAGTTCCATACATGTGCCCTAGAGGCACAAGAACAAGCATTGAGAAGTGTTGTCTGATAAAGGCTGGCAAATATGAATGATTTGTCTAACTGCATGAATAATTAGCGCTTCACACTATTGCCACTTTGATGTACTTTTGCCCATTAGCTGAAGTGTTAATGCCATAATGTTGGCATGTACTTTTATTTTGCCATGTCTTGTGTGGGCCACCTATACATTTGTAAAATACAGAAAATACACACTATGCACATTGATATACATCATGACATTCAAAAATAGAATCCTTTTATCAAGGGATGGACTATACTTGACTTGTACCTTGATTTATGGACATGTCCGCAAATGCCACATTACCTTGCCTCATTCTACATGTACATATGCCACTACTACAGTTAGATCAGTTGGTAATATGTATCAGATTATTATTCTATTTATATTGTGGTCAATGTGACACCCATGTGTAGGTGCCATGGTCCTCTGTATTTTGTTACATACATACACTCGTGCATGAACGCTCATTAAGTTTCTACCATTCACAACATGCATGCTGCTTGAAATGTGTCTGGTTTCATCACTTAAAATTATAATTGGAATGCCATAACAACTGTCATTTTTTTTCCTACATACACACAAGGCAATGCCAGACTTATAATTCTTTAACTTGTATTTGTGTTCTAACACCCAATATGTGGATGCAGTTCATTACCTTTAATCACTCCCACACATGATACATTCCTATACATGGGCACCTAGGTATTCTTAATGCAATCATGTGAGTAATACAAATGTTATTCATTGTGCCCCATAACATGTAGAGTGGCAACTCTACATTTAGCTTTTTTGAGTTTACTTATACTAAAGCTTATCATTTACATTAGTATACAACACATGCGTGGCTAATACATGTTTAAATGTACAATAACCTTTCTATGGTTACAAGTGCCAGCAAATGGCAGTGCATGAGTCAGCAGCTATAAGGTTCATTTGTTTGTGTCCAGACATGACATGCTGGAGAATACAGCATACTGTTGGTTACAACAGATACATTTCAATATACAGATCTGATATGCAATAACTGCAATATATGAAACTATCCAGTAATGTATCTATTGTCTTTGCCAGCTCTTCTCATAGATCAGCATCTTTAAACCATTTTTGTCACTTACTCTCCCTTTTTGGCACTGTAGCTTTATGTCCCTCTCACATCCTTTGACAGCATTTCCGTTTTTGTATGTACGAGTCAATACAGTGAACAGAATTACTGTATTATATCAATGAGTGATTATTTATGTCAAAAATGTTCTTTGTGCACCAGTCACATTTACTACCAAACTACAGTCTCCCCATTTAACACTCCCTGTTCTTGTTTGTCCATTAATCCCTATAAGTGCAGTTTACCAGATTCTCTTTCACCCTTTCTTGTTTGTGCACTAACTCCTATATCTGAGTACATTTTCCACACTTCGCTTCCTCTGCATTTTTTTGTGCACTATTCCCGATATCTGAGTAAAATTGCCCCACTTAGCATCCCCTCCATCTTAATTCTTTCATTAAGTTTGACACTGACTTCAGTACTCAAACTGGTAAGCAACAAACAGTCCATGAAAATATAAATGTTCACAGCTTGATGTTTAGCACTTTCTTCCTTACTGGACTTCATCAGAATAACAATAAAATCCATCACAATACATTTAAATACCCATCCAATTATCTTTCAACCAATAAAATACATCCATTGATTGGCCATCATCAAATCATAACTGATTATTAGTAAGCCAACCCCTTACAGTCTGTTATGTATTCCTTGAAGCACAGTTTTGATTCTTACAACATCATTTGAACCTGAGAACCTCACAGCATTCAGTCTTAACTGTCATCACAATTCTTTTTCCTCAGTTACATTCTCCAATGGTCCTCCTCATAGGTCCCATTTATTTTTTTCAGTACCAAAAACTTAAATTCTTTAGTATTATTACATGTTCTTATGTGTTTCAGGAGGGCACTGTTCATAGCTTGCCTTTCTATACTGTAACGGTATTCATATATTCTTTTATATAGATCTCTGAGTTTTTCATACGTAATACCCTGAACATGTTTGATAGACTGCTGGATAGATCACCCTCACTGAGCTGGAGCTGAAATAATCCTTACTTTGAACCTTGAAATTTATGCCTTCAGTATGGAAGGATTCTACATTGATAATATAGAGGCATTGCAGGCACCTACCACATGTGTAGGTGCCAGTTGTTTTCCTTCCTTCTACATCAGTTTCTTTTATATTCACACTTTTCAGAAGTCCCTTTATATTGTTGTTTCTTAGATTCCTTGATATGCAAGGATTTATCGTTTAATGTGAATTCATATACAAATATGCTCTTCTCCTGTATTTTCAGTGGTTTTTTTTTTTTTTGGGGGGGGCTTTTTGGCACTTGGCATTTAGAGTACAGACGTTTCAATAGGGAGCCAATTTTGTGACATAATGAATTACTATATAGAGAAACCTGTCCCTTTCTGTTACAAGTAATGCAATAACTGCCTCAAATGTCTAATCTGGTGGGATAATAGAATGAATAATTATGTAAAGAAATGTAAGATTCTAGCTTTATATTGATGTTACCTCTTCATAGCTCATGAAGCAAAATATAAGCAAATTAGTATAATTCAAGAATACTAGGAAAAGAACCAAGACTGCCTATGAGTACAACATAGAGCAACCACCAAAGACAGCCATCAGACTTTTTTCATTGATAGTAAAAGATGCTACCAAAAGAAACCTTGAATCCATAACTAACATTATGGCTAATATATTCAGCTTTAATTTTATTCTACTTACTATACCCTTGGTATTTGACACCAACTAAAGGCCAAACAACAATACTAATTAAGTCTCAACTGACTCTCTAAATGACAAACAAAAAATAGCACCTCCATGGATACAGACACCATAACCAACTGTTAACTGGTATGCTTAAAGCATCTTATAGCCAACTCTCTACCACGTATCTTTAATCAAAATCCAGAAGTACTAAACCCCTGAAGAATGAAGGAATACCATAATAATCCCCATCAAAGTAACATAGTTCAATATGCTGATGAGTCAGCCCTTGTAAGTGCAACCCCATCCCTAACATTGCTTCAGGATGTCACACAAAATTATTTCCCTGCAACACTCATCCATCTACCTGCTTAACTGAACAAATTACTGCAAACTTCAACAAGGTGTCTTTATTCCTCCCACAGGGAGGATATCAGAGAGATAGTCTCCTAGATCTGCCAGCTAAAGTGATTTTATCTGGCTAATCCTTTATACTGTGTTGCTATCAAAACTTGGCTAAAATATGAAAATGTACTTTTAAATCCTAAAAATATATGGTCTTATCTCCAAAATAATACCAACATGAGGCATAATCTTTTCAAATAGCATCATCCAACAACACAGAAATTGAAATTATAACCAAAGCAAAACTTCTAGGAGCCCTAATCGACAATAATCTTACATTTGGCCAACACATATTGCAAGACATTAGATCCAAACACTTCTTGACAGATGATGCAATGCAAAAGCTAAGATCTACCCACCTTCTTCCATCCCTACTAAATGCCTCACCTATTCTTACAAACCTAAATACTATACAAAGCTAAATTCTTCACCTGTTACAATAAAGTAGCCAATTTTGCTGAATTTTACATATATGACTCATCATTGCAGAGCCCTGAACCAGCTAAACAGGCTTAAGTTACATAACTATTTAACATACTCACAACTTATTACCGTACATATTTTCTATTTGCACCAGAAAAATGTCCAACACTAAAAGATACCTAGCTGCACTACTCTCCAAGTGGAGACATTTGCTCAGTGAATAAACTTTTAATAATCACACCAAAATGTAATAACTCATCAGGTGACTCACTATATTCCTGTTATATATTTAAGCTCTGAAACATTATGGCAAAATACCTAAAACAGACCGTGTAGCTTTTCACCTTCAAGTGTTTACTAAAACAACACTTAAACCACACATGTGGAATGTTTCTTAGGTAACTCCATTTTCCTTTGTTGGCTCAAACCACCATCCCTTTATCATCTCCATCCTCTTCTATACAGCAAACATTTCTACCACTCCTCATCAATAATCTTCCTATCTTAATCCTCATTTGGCATTTCAATTTCTTTTTGACCTTTCCAGATTATCCAGCTCCACAAGGTTCTACGTCAGTATGTTTCCTAGTATTCTTAGCCTCACTATCTTTCACTCATCAGCAATACAATGGCTTTCTCCACTTCTAGCTTTAACAGTTATCTAGCTAAAAGCTTATATTTCACACTCCTTCCATCAATTTTATTTATTCATATTCTGTACTGTAAATCCTCCTTTCCAATGCCTTACAAATCATATCTAACATCTGCTTGTCACATATATTGCAGATAAATGGTTTGCATAGTAAATGTTCTATAACTGGATGTTAATATCATATATAAAGTCACCACAGTTGAAATACTTGTTTGGTCCTTTTATAGTGCCACTACAGGACAAGTACCTGTTTGTACTTACATGCTTTAAGAGCTATCTAGATAATGTACCTTTGTAAATAATTTGTTCTGTCATGAATATCTTAAATCTATCTCCTGCAGCTTTTCTCTCCATATCTCCATTGGAAATGTTTTTTGCTCAATAAAACTTTGCCAGTCTACAAACACAAATCAAAACATACATACATACATACATACATACATACATACATACATGCATAAGAGATGCAATGTCTAGACCTTCTACAGTTATTTTCTTTGTCAGGGGTAGGTTGTGCCTTCTTAATTTTGCTGTTTTTTTTTAATGCACTAAAGCCATAGATGAAATACTTCCTATCTACTGCGTTGACTTGGACTTAGCCAAGACATCTGATACCCCACTCCTTTTTTTGGCATTATCATTAAGCCAATGCATCTATGCATTAACCACTTTGAAGTATGCTGAAAGTATAACTGTCTATAAAACAGGGCAATATCAGTCAAAATAAACAGCAACTGTTCCAAGAAATTGATTTTAACTAATTCCATCCCTCAAAGTTCTGTCCTAGGCCCTATCCTCTCTGAAAGTGTATTTTTTTTATATTTAGGCAAATGTTATTTTTTTTTTATTTAACATTTGTTGACCGGGAATGTCCAACTTGAAACAAGCCAATTTTCAGCGGAGGCCTGGGGAGAAATGCTCCAGACACATGTCTTTGTAATGGGGGAAGAAACTGGAGTACCCAGAGAAAACACACATTAATGCAGGGAAGACATGCAGACACCACACAGAAGGCACCCCAGCCGAGAATCAAACCGCAGAACCTATTGCTGGGAGGTGGCAACGCTACTGCTGCACCACTGCGCCATCCAGTGATATATAATAATAGCCTTTACCTAACACAATTCACAGATAAGAGCAAATAGCAATTATCCTAATAGTCTCAGCATATTTATTAGTTCATTACTCCATCCACAAGGTCTTGAACATACTAATAACTGACACTCTATGCATGCAAAGAAATGTAGTATAGTCACCTGCTATTGCTCCTACACAGTATCACATACCTTAAAACTGACATCAAGATCTGATATTTCAGAACTTATCAAGGAAACAAGCTGTTCTTAAATGATCATATCTCAAATACTGCCAGAAATTCCATCTACCTCTCATCTCATCAGTTATAGGTTTATTATGTATTATTTATTTATTTATTTACATTTATTGACCGGGAGTGTCCGACTGGATGTAGGTCCATTTTCAGCGGAGGCCCGGGGAGAAAAGCTCCATGGTTAAAATAAACAGACAGTAGTTACATTGGATTACATAGCGATTAACAATTTAACATAGCAATTTCTTACAACATATTTACAGATGAAGAACATAGTACATCAGTAGACAACTAGAATCTTTATCTGTGAAGTACATAACAGACATTAACAGATGTTACAATAAGAAGTTCCTGCTGTATAATAAGTACTAGGCTTATGAGCATCTGAGTTTGCTATAATCGAGGTAGTTAGTAGAGTGGAAAGAAAGGTAGTGGTTGGATGGGGTGGGTGATATTAGAGTGTGAGTTGCAAGGGCATAGCCAGGATGTTTTTAGGTGCGCTTTAAGTAAAGTTTTGAAGTGGGTGCATTATGGTATGGAGGTAATTTTGGGTGGGAGGGAGTTCCATAATTTGGCTATGGTGCAAGAGAATAGTGCTTCCCCAGCAGAGTTACTGGCTTTAGTGATCTGCAAGTGATTTTTGTTGCTGGATCTTAGTGGTCTGGTGGTGCGATAGGGTTGGAGTAGATTCTGGAGGGATGGGACATTTAGTGCATGGTTTACTAGTTTGTGGGCGAGTGAGAGTTGATACCATTGAAGGAGGTGAGGGAGTTCAAGCCAGCCCAGTTCGGCAAGTGAGAGACAGTGGTGACTATGGTAGGATGCCCCTGTGGTGAATTTGGCGATTTTGTTGTAGCAGGTCTCTAGCTTGTTTAGATCGCATTGCCTTAGGTTGGTATATATTGGAGAGGCATAAAGTAGGGTGGAGATAAGGTGGGAATTTGCTATTGAAATCTTTGCTGCTTTGGTGAGAAGTTGCTTATTTCTGTATAACGCTCCTAGTTTTTTGTGGACTTTTTTTATGGTCATGGATATGTAAATGTCAAATTTTAGTTTAATGTCTATTTCCACTCCTAGCAATTTGGTGTGTTCAGTTGGGTATATAGTGGTGTTGACGTTTGCTGTGATGTTAAAGTGAGAGTTGTTTTGAGTATGTTTGGTGTGTTGGAAGATGATTAGTTTAGTTTTGTTTGGGTTGAGTATTAATTGGGCATTGGATAACCAACTTTCAACAGAAGAAAAGCCTTCCTGTGTGACTTTTTGCAGTTTGGGTAGGGACTGGGCTGAGCAGATGATGGTTGAGTCATCTGCGTATTGTATGAGTGTGCCATGTTTTGTGGCAGAGGCTAGATTATTGGTGAAAACAAAAAAGAGTAGGGGTCCAAGGATGGATCCTTGGGGAACCCCTATGGAAACGGGTAGTTGGGGAGTTATGTCATTCTGCCATACAATGGATTGTTGGCGTCAGACAGGTAACTCTGAAACCAGTTGGTGACTGATTGAGAGAAGGATAGGTTATTGAGGACAGAGATAAGTTGTTTGTGTGGGACCATGTCAAATGCTTTAGATAGATCTAGGAAAGTAGCAGAGGAGAGATAGCCATTGTTTTTATGTTGAAGGATAGTGTTAGTAAAGGAGAGTAAGGCAGTGGTGGTGCTATGGTTTGGTCAGAAACCATGCTGAGTATTGGAAAGGAGGTTGTTAGTAAGGAGGTAGTCTGAGACCTGAGAATGTATGCATCTCTCTAGTATTGGAGAGTGGAGAAAGAATAGCTGTGGGGCGGTAATTGGTTAGTTCTGTGGAGGGTCCGCCTTTGTGGAGGGGAATTATATGTGATACTTTCCACAGTGTGGGAACGTAACTTTCTGACAGAGATCGGTTAATCAAGATGGATACTGGGTAGGCCAGAGCATCAGCTGTGATTTGTAGGTATTCACTTGGGAGGTTGTCTGCTGCTAATTTGGTGGGCTTAAGTTTAGTTAAGAGTTTTTTTATGTTGGAGGTAGGTACATGAGAAAAAGAGAAGGCAGTGGGGTGATTACTAGTTGAAGGTGTGGGTTGGAGGGGGGGTTGTGTTGTTTAGCTAGTGATAGTATGGATTGTGTGAAGTGTGTGTTGAATTGGTTATATAGAAATTATAGAATAGAAATGTATTTCTATTTATATATAAATAGGTTTTTTTCTAGATCCCAGTCCATCCTAATTCCTTTTTACTTTACCCACATTCAACCCATCATAGAATATAATAATCATCTATTTGGTATGTACAGCTTTACAAACTCTCCCAACTAGAAAGGCCATAGCATTTTATAATTTAAAGAACCATTCTTATTTGGATAAGCTAAAAGTCCCTGTATATATTTTCTGTTGTCTATAGACTCTTGTGAGATGATCTGTTTCCTGCCTTCCAAGTTATGTTGAATCTTATCTCTCATTTTTCTTGAAAACAAAATGTCATCAGTTAACGCACATTCAAAACACCTAGTTGTATGCTAATATTTCAACTTGTCCTGATTCAGGGATAAATGCATCAACCAACACCTCCCTCACTAATTTAGCTAAATTATCCATAATGGAGAAGTAAATAGGCATCACTTCATGATGGTAACTGCACAAAGCCAGTATAAAACCCTAGCTATATTCAAACTTTAATTAGCTGAATCAATAGAAACCCATAAATTCATCCCATGTATCATTAGATACAAACATCTAAGTATGCTAAACTAAAGATGATATCCTGTCAGTCCTTCCTATTATGTAGATCAGTTGAAGAGAGAACAATCTTATGTAAATGCTATCTTACCCTTAATCCATTTATCAATTGAAAATGCCTAGAATTAATACATTTTAAATAGATATGGACAAATAAAACTATGAACAGGGAGCATATATATTTTGTCTGCTTCTTTTTTTTTTTTTTTGAATGAAACTTTCTTCTTGCACCCCTGATGTTAAGCTGAGATGGAATTGCCATATATCTCTAGCAGCAAATTTACAAACATTTGAAAATGGAGGGGTTAGTATGAGTGCTTTAAGTAATTCCTCTTTTGCTTATGTTTCTTTTTCCACATCTAAACTTATCAATGCTCTATGAATGCTATCCGATGTTGCAAAATTTAGCTATACTAAGCATTGTCCTGAACTATTAAATATGCTTCTATGTGACATAAATTATAGTGGCGAGAATAAATTAAAATCAAATTAGTGTTTGTAAATGTGTGCCAAAATTGACACTAATATCTTATAATCTGTATTTAACTAAACAATTAAGGTTGTCTTGCTAGATGAATTCTAGATATCTCTTTACCCTGCACATCTGGCTATTTTTAAATAAATTTAGGCATAGGGTGGGGGTAATAGTTGAGACTCAGTATCTTGAGGTAGCTGTTATTACATATGTTGGTCAGATCTTTCAGTACTTGCCTATGTTGCCAGCTGTAAGGGTCTTGCATGGTCAACCAACATCAAATAAAGCCATTCTTCAACTGAAGTACATGTGTAAGAATGTATTTCTGAAAAACAATGAGATAATCACTGCCATCTGCTTAGAAAAACAAGGCTCAGGGATGCAATAGCTGTTATAACATATAAGCCAAGAAGAGAACTGTTAAAAATATCCAATAGCTATTTCAACAGTTAAGCACACTTAAGACAAATGTAAAGCCCCAATTAACAGAGCAGGTACAAAGGTTTAACAGCTGTTTTAACATCTAAGGACACAAACAGCAGAAGACCCATACAACTGGTAACATGGCTAAATTTGAAAGATCTGCCCAACAGCTGATATAACAGCTACCTCAGTCGTTGACTGTCAACTGCTGCACCAGCCTGTGCCTGAATTTGTTAATCCTTAGAGTAACATCTACCTTGGTGTTGACCAGATGGTAACTGGATTTTTTTTTAATAATTTATTTTTGGACTCACCTTGCTTGTTGATGTTCTTGCCAATCTCTTTGAATCCATCCATTCATTTCCTTATCAGTCAACAGTTCCTTGACAGTCATTCAGACACCAATCAGAGGATTCAGTTTATGCAACACAAATCTTCTTTATGTGTTTCCAAGGCCTCGAGGGTGGGGAGTGAAATGGGGGTAGCATGAAGAGTTACCCCCCCCGCTCCTCAAGTGATGTTATACCCCTAGCTCCAAAGTCCTTGAAGGCAGATGGGTCTGTCCATCTCCTGTCACTAAGGTCTCTAGCCAAAATGTCCATTTGAGGAGCATGCCTTTTACTCCCCAATGGAGAGTTATGCAGGCATTTCAGATATATTGCAACACACGTCAAGGTAAATTAATGTGAAGATCCAGGAGCCATGAATTTCTTTATTTTAAATAATAGAAATAATCCAAACAGGCTGAAGAACGTCTTTATTAAATTCCAAATAAAATTCCAAATGATGTAAAAACAGTTGTAATAAAACAGTTGTAATAAGCGCTTTCGTTTGGCTATGCCAAACTTCCTCAAACAAAGTACCGTCATTTCCTGCCTGTTAAATAAAACACTAGCGGTACGATACATTGTAACAATCAATTCATTTCACCCTTCTTAAAGTGATCAACCCCAAAGAAAACAGATGATCATAGACTGTAGACAATTAAAATACATGCATAAACAAAAAATATATGTATATGTAGAATCATTATCATCACTGAGATAGTGAATAAAAAATCCATACCAATAAAAGAAAAATATATATGCTAAGCAAAACATGTACTACGACTCATTAAAAAATGTAACCTGTTCGTATATAACAACCAAAACTCATCATGTTTAATAGACAAGAAAATCATGAATGAATAAATATATATCAATTCTCATAGAATAAATGTACTGTGTAAATAAATATTAAATATATCAAATAATTTATATAAAACTATGTATTCATTCTAAATTTAATGTTACAAAATATCTTAAAAGTATCAATTTGTATGTGTATTTTTTCCAAATTATTGTAGAAACAACCAGGAAAATAAATGAGTGCATATCTGACAGTAAACCCTATTCTATCTTTCTAAAGATTTTAATCTTAGAATACTTCCAATTGAGAGTGCACTATTTAGTCCTGGCCAACTATGCACGTTGAGCCTAATTTGCCATTGTAATTTCATTTGTTCCAACAATGATTGCCATGCTCCTCCCCTCTTATCTGATTTTAAAGTTTCCAAAATTATAAATTTAAATGAATGCAATGTATGTGTGTTCACATGTTTTGCTAGAGCGTTTGTTTCAATTCCATCACGGATAGCTCGAACATGTTCACCCATGTGATCCTTTCATTTCTGTTCTGCTTTTCCTACATAAAAACTGGAACAAATGGAGCATATGGCACAGTAAACAATTTTGTCAGTATTGCAATTCAATTTCCCCTTAACTTTAAGGTCTAACCCATCAATTTTTATGAAACTAGTTTCCAATACATAACTGCAATATTTGCACCTACCACATTTGTGCATATTACCACGTCTTGTTACTCTTGAATTTTCAAAACACTTTTTTAAATTTCTTCCTTTTTTATATACAATAGATGGAGTGTAGTCAAATTTATGGTGTAAAGAAGAATCAGCGGTTAATAAATTCCAATTCTTAAAGAGAATATTACATATAGCATGGCTATCAGTACTAAATGTTGTAATGAAACTCTTAATACAATTTTTAGAATTACTATTGTCATTGTTATCTATATTATTATTTCTCCAAAGGGATACAGTAAATCTGTTCCCTTCTAAGTCATCTGAAGTTTGTATTTCATCGTGCCTAGTGTTTGCTAATAAGGAATCAGTTTCTTCAGTTGAAGTACTATTAATTAAAGGTTTAAAATGTCCACTATCACGTTTTATTATTACTTCATTCATAATATTATCTATCATCTGAACCGGGTAACCCCTATATTTGAACATTTTACTTAATAAATAGCATTCAGATACATTTTTTTATTTTGTACACTTGTTTTCACATTTATCTGTTTTTAAATGTTTCTGAAATATCCTTAAGAAGCAAAGCACTTTTGTGGTATATGAAACTTTACATTATGTATTTTATTGTTTGTTATACTAAGTTAATTTTAAATTGATATGTTATACTAATTAATGCCTCCTTTCTTTCAACTATATTTTGCTTTAGGAATCACTATAAAATTATGTTATTTAAATTATTATATCACAACCTTTGAAGAAGCTTAGCCAAGATGACAGATATGCTGTTTTTAAATTTTTAGATAAGGAAGGTTTGCCAATTGTTTCATAATATTTTGAACTTTTTTTAATTTACCCTATAAATGCAACTGTGAGTGAATTATCACTTAATGATTCCTCTCTATCCCAATTGAATTCCACAGCACCTGCCTCACCAGCTGATGCCAGACCATCTCAGTCATAGTCAGGATTTCACTAATGTGTGCCATGCAACTAGATATATCTCATTTAGTGACAGAACACACAATGAATCTGTTTGAGTTTAAAGACATATATTTGTCTCAACATCACCAAGAATGTCCTCTGCTGTGCTATACATTTCTATGGTATTCGAAAATAACAGTATTTATATAACATGATTAGCTATTGAAAATACATGCACAGATAAAAGAAAAGGATAACACAAATAAGAAATAGCTACACTAGCCTACACCAGGATGTTTCTCATCTACATGGAAACACTTTACATAATGCTTAGTATAAGTCAATAAAATCTGAACAGGTCACTGGAAAGAAGCAGTCTTTTCTTTTTACCATTCCAGAAGCAGTGGTCCATAGTTTCCTACTGCTTGATATGAATGGCCACTTCAGGAAGACTTTCCTCTCACAGATGTCAAACATAGCATCACCCATTCATAAGTTCATAGGTGGTTACTAGGTTATGGGCTCAAGAGCCATTTCAAGCCTAGCCAAGCTTACCTCAAATGTATCAAAATATTGCTGACGTATGTTACCCCAAAGAATTTTAAGAGTTGTGATATAGGCTTGTACGCATTGAGTGCTTACATTCTGCCCTTATCCACTGAGGGCATAGGTGCTAAACCGGGCCTAAGTTTGCAGTGTAAAATCCATTGGTCCAAGTTGCATTTGAATATAGTTAGGAATGAACTTTGGTTCACATTGATGGGAAGCCTGTTCCAGAGATGGGGTAATTTTTGAGACACACACTTGTCCCTGCAACATCTCCTGTTTATGTCAAGGATAAGAATTTAGGTCCTTACAACAGGTAATTGATGTAATTTTTGTGGATATGAAACAAATCCATCAATATGGGATCAGAGTACGCCTTGTATGCTAGGCATAGGGCACTGCACAGCAGTTTGTGGGTGACCAGGTTCATGATTAGGGTTTGGAGATGGTCCACATAGGGCTTATTATTTACTCCCGGCACTTTATTTGTGTGTGTGTGTGTGTGTGTGTGTGTGTGTGTGTGTGTGTGTGTGTGTGTGTGTGTGTGTGTGAGTGAGGTACTTCTGTGGTCTCTCAAACTGTTTCAAGTGCCTGGTCAGGTACACACCAAAGAGTGTGTTCTACTGAATGATTAGTTGAATGAGTGCTGAGTACAGTGGAACCATGACTTTGGCCTGGATGCCACTCCCTTATTTATAAGTTGTGCAAAGTAGAATGATTTTTCTCACCACAGTAGACATATGGTGGTTGAAGATGAGGTTATTGGCAACATGTGTTCCCAGATCTCTGACCATTAGGTCTATGTTTAAGGGTCTTTTACCAATGTGGTAATTTGTAGGTATGGTTGTCTTTCAAAGAGAATTATTATATATTTTTACATTAATTTGTTGTCCTTGGTCATCCAGAGACCATTGATGTTTGTCTTGACTTCAAGGAAGTAGATGCCAAAAAGAGAGGCCTCAGCAAAATTCCCTGTGAGACTCCTCTTGTGCATGTTTATTCCCCATCCAAACTTCTTATACACTTTCAGTCAGCCAGCTCACTATCTGTTGGGTACCATATGAGTTTCTGCTTATTTCTGCAATTTTGTCTATGAATCCCAAGAAAGGTATTTTGTCAAACACCTTGGCCAGGTCAGGGTAAGTATTTTAAGCTCAGATAAGAGAAACTGATTTATTTTCATTCATTCATTCATTCATTCATTCATTCAAAATTATGGAAGAGCTGTTGTTTAGTCTTGTCTCTCCATGTGCATAAGGAGAAATTAATGCAGGACAGGGTGTCAGTCTATTACAGATTAAAGAATGTTTACATGTACTCATGTATACATAGTACACACATACCTATTGACAATTTGGAGGATCATCAGTTTACCTACGGCAGGTGTGATGGTGTGAGGTGTTGCCATCTATGCCAGGGAGATTAAGCCAGTGCATGTGTAACATATGCCAGCATAGTTAGCTGGAGTTTTGTAAATAATTTGGTGTTATTTGACTATCACATTGACTTGTACAGATGCTTGCATTACAATGTATCAACAGTATTATTATGACTTATTAAATGTTTATGTTTAAACAAAGAATTCTGGAAGGGAAGAGTAGAAGTTTTTGAAATTGTTCTATAGATTTCAGATACTGCAACAGATCTTACCTGCTTTCCCCTGAGTGTGTGTATGTGTGAAAATCAAATACGCAAGTGTGGGTGTGTCAGCTACTTGGAACTGGGACACAGTGCTCCAAAGTGAGTTTTGTTTGGGATCTGGAAAGACAGAGTCCAGTCACAGGTCTGGAGTGTGTTCCCTGTGTGCTCTTGGGGAAAATTGTGCTTGATGCAGAAAGCTACATTTAAAAATATAGTGTAAATCCATTCCTATTTTTAGCGACTGCCTCTCACTGGTGTCAGTGGTGAGGATCGAGGCTCCTTGATTACTAGTCGAGACGCCATCACAGCAGGTTATTAGGGTGCGAGAAAAAATCTGAAAATGTGAAAAAATTCATATGGACACAAAGTGGGCATATTGCTGAGAACTAAACTGAAGAATCTATTTTATTTATTTTTTTTATTTTGAGTAGGTAAATGGGACAAAAGGTCCCTTTTTCAGCTACGTATTGTATAATATACAAAACTGTATAATCAAAGTAAATAACATCTCGTCAGTAAGTAAAGACAACTGAATACAATTGTGCCTAGCTCAATAATGATTACAGTATTGGTATATTGTACTTTAAATAGCACAAGTAGAGTAGAGTAAAACGATATAACATGTCATAAGATACTAAGGTAATATAAGGGCAAAAGATTCTTAAAAAAATGGGCACTTTATAAAATAGTTTAATAGGTCAGTGGAACGCTACCTCTTCAGACAGCTCTACAAATTCTTGGCCTAGTGGTAATTAGCATGCTTGCATTTGAAATGTTGCAATATTGCTAAGAATTTAATATTAAGTGGAAGTGAGTCTTGGATTTTGGGAGTCCGGTAGGATGATTTTGTGTAGCATAGTAGTTCAGGTAAAGCAAATGGTCTGTCCTCAGGTGACCTTAGAGAGTAAATTTTTTGATTTTGAGATGGAGGGTTAGAGAGGTTCAATGAAACATAAAGATAGAATTTTGTATATCAGTATAGGAGATGTTATGCTTGTTAGTGAGATGAAATAGGTTTTATTATATAAATGGCAATGCAGTGATGTATAAGGTGTGGGGACTGAGTCATCAACATATAAACCTTATTCATGAAGACTGAAATATGTTGCAGTCAATAAGAGATTATGCAATAATAAAAACAAGTCCATACCTAAAAAAATGCAGAAGTAAGTATATTGTTTACAATTACAGATTTCAGGACATGGCAACTGTGAAACTTTGTAGCATATAGCCCTTAGGCCTGTCATATCCTCCAGAAAGTAAGCAAAAATAAGTACTGCATAAAATGAAAAATTTAATTAATGTATAATCATATATCTATGTCACTGCACTGTCAGTCTAACCAAACATTGCCAAATCTGCTGAAGCTGCAATAGCTGAAGTCAGTATTGGTGACTGTGGTCACATGTCAAGCTCTGCTAAGAGGAGAAGATTAGTTTTGGGTCAAAAGGGTCCAGCATCTCAGCCCCTGCATTCAAACTCAAGTAGTCTCAAATGAAACCTGTCTTGTAGAAAATGTATTTTTTATGCAAACCATGAAAGTCTGAATCATGTGCCTTACAAAATGGAAGTATGAACTTCCATTTTTGTTTTACTTTTTCATTCTAACTCATTTTAACATGATGATGTTTACCAAAACAGCCTGCATAGTAAAACTCAGAACTTGCGATAGTCTAGGTACCTGCACAGCATACATGAGTATAAGAAGCATTTCATGAATGTTGAATGGTACTGCATTGCTATATTGCCTTTTATTAACTTTCCAAAAGTTTCTACAGTTAGGGAGTCACTGAGTTCAGAGCAAATTAGTAGCTTAGTTTGATGGTATAACTGACAGAGAGTTGCCAAGAAAATAAATTGCCATTATAATAGCAAGACTAAACTATGTTCTGTACTCAGAATGGTCACCCAAAGTCTTAACAAATACTAGATATATAAATCAAGTCCTAGTCGTTAGGCAGCTAAAGAACTCCTACCGGGTATACGTTTCAGTTTATACTGTCTGCCCTCTCTAGTCTTATTACAAAACCAGCTAGTTTACCAGCAACTCATTTTTATTCACAAGATTTTACATCATCCTTCAAACACTCCCATACTATGTAACCTAGTAAATTCTTATAAAAACCTTCCTACCCTAAGATCAGCTAAAAAACTACAAGTCGCCACTACCAAATCCTTTAACAAAGCTGGAAACTGCCTATTCTCAAATGCAGTTGGCAATTCCTGGAACAAACTTCCAACTGAGATCACATCCCTTACTTCCACCAACCTTTTCAAGAATCAGCTGAAAAACTTCATTAAAACCAAATGGCTTTGCCCCTGCTCTCAGCCTGACTGATGCTTATTTCCCCTCTTTCTACTCTAACTCTCAAACTGGATTTCTTTTGCTGAAACTCCTCTACCTTCCATATATGGCATGTTTAAACTTCTTGCTCTCTTTTTGTATCTCCCCACTATGCTATATGAAGTTCTGTGGATATTAAATATCCTTTTGCTTTTTCTTATATACATTTTTATTTTTATTTTGTATTTTTATGCTTACTGAAACTGAACTAGAACTTTTTTTTTTCTTTTTTGGCTGTCAAAAAAAAAAAATTATTTTACTGGCATTCAATTGTTTACTCGTGTAATTATTCTTGTATTTAACTTTTTCCTTGGGGACTATACAATTATTTTTTTGTAATTGCTATTTCTTGCAGATTATCTGTATAAATGTTTCTTTTTTCTGTCCTTGTTATTGTCTCGGAGCTTTTCTCCTCGGACCTCTACTGAAAATGGACATATATCCAGTTAGACTAGCTCGGTCAACAAATGTAAAATAAATAAATAAATATTAAGCACTCCGTCACAGAAAATTACATTCCACAATTGTGGAAGAAAACAATAATTGCTTCCCTTCATCAAAGGGCATAGTATTGCTCTCCTCTGCTCCCTTTATTTGTACATATCTTCATTGTACATGTATCCAAAGAAAAAGCATTGGCTACCTAATTTATTGCATGGCTTATGCTCGTACTGTAGGAGATATATTGTACTTCTTAGTGTCTCTGAGAATTTGCAAACTTAGCTTGGTCTTTACCATTATGTCCCTTTAAGACGTGTCAGTGGTGCAACAGGTAGCACAGCCACTTTTGGCATTGGAAGACCAGAATGCTGAGCATTCTTTTTCCCACTCCAGGGGGATAGATTGCTGACACTTCATTGCACTGAGTATTAGGGGTGTGCTGTACTCTTGAGTGTGTCATCCTTTGGATTAGATAGTAAACACAGGTCACATCTGCTTGAATTGGTGGTAACTCATGGTGAAGGGGAAAAAAAATCACACAGCACCTATTCAAAAGAGAAGCAAAATTCCTTGGTGTCCTGGCCAAATTTCCCTTAGTAGTCAAAATTCCCCTGGAAAGAGACCACTAGCCTAGTGGGTTCAATAAACAATAAAGAAATAAAATAAAATAAAATAAAATATTTCTTGACTTAAGTCCTAGGACATTGCTATCAGGCCTCTCTCTCTTGCTGAGCTGGACTTGTTTCATTATACTACCTAATGGTTTGCTTGCTGTTTTGGAAAAAATGACAGAAGCTGTCAGATGGGTTGAGAAGATGTAGTCCCACAGCAATTCCTCGAGCAATTTCCTGAATGTGATAATTAGATTTCTTGCTTAGTTAGTTACTAGTTGCTCACAGTATTCCAGAGATGACTCTGCTATCCTGCATTCTGTATCCTTCTGTTCCACAAATTTCACAGAGCTAAAGAGTAGTGTTAACACAGTGCAAAAACTATTCACTGATGCCAGCTTCAATGCAATTCTATAACCAAAAAAATAACAAACAAAATAAGTGAATGCATCCTCTGCAGTCTTGCAAAGTCACATAATGATCCCATCTAACAATGTCATTTCACATCCTTACCATTAAGGTGATTAGTAAAACAATTTTCTAAAGCTTACCACTACAGCTGTCACTGCTGGAGATGAAATGACTGGTATGATATCTGGGGTCAAAGTCTTAGTAAATGCACCATTCTCTCTTTTTACTTTAATATTCCTCCATTTTCTTCACATTTCCTACTAGCCTCCTACTCTCAGATTTAAAAAGCATGTAAGAAAATTGCCAGGTATAATGTGACCATGCTTCCAGGAGTTATCACTGTATAGCTCTCAAATCACCTCAGTGGTTGGAAACTCACCTTGGCCCATCTGAAAAAGGCAATAGTCTTCCTTATTGCCTTAAATGCTACTTTATGTCCAGTACACACAAACTCCGCTCCTCAGACTTTCAGTCACACTTTTAACGAGGCTATTGACCTATTGGGTCTAACCTGGTTAACAAAGTGCAATAAAATGAAAGTAAACTTGATAATATTTGCCCTGCAGTTTTACATATATATATATATATATATATATATATATATATATATATATATATATATATATATATATATATATATATATATATATATATATATATATATATATATATATCTATTGGGAAATTCCTTTAATAAGCATCAATCATTATATGGATGAATAAGCTGCCAACTTCAATTAGAAAATTTACCACAAAACTATCTTGCATATAGGCTATTAGATGACATGTTACTGATTACAGGAAATGTATCAGTGCCATTAACTAATCATTCAGCACTAGCTATTATGACCAAGCATTATTTCTATTAGAAAATCTTGTGGCTTCCTTCTTCTATACAGACCTATTCAGCTTACAACATCCGTCTACCAGATAACCAGAAACAAATAGGGGGATACATTTTTGTGGAGTTTTAAAGTGGTCTTCAGAGGTATTTAGTCAGCAATATATATATATATATATATATATATATATATATATATATATATATATATATATATAGTTCTACTTTCAAATCTCGAAATACTGAAATATCGAATTTCAGTATCTCGAGATGACAATCACAAAAAGTCACAACAGTCAACACTAAAAAAATCGAACATCATACACTATTTCATTATACCAAATTTTCAATATGAGACATTCCCCCGGATTCACGACTCCTCCGTGTAAGACTTAATAAGTCTTACTCAGAGGCTGCAGTTGAATGGTATGGCATCAGCATGCCATGAATATTCATGAGGGCACGCTGACTCAACCGTAACTCTAACACGGACCGAGTATGAAAGCAGGGGGCATGTCCGACTGCCGAGCAGTCTAAATGTCCACGCCCCTGCAAGTGTAGTAAAAGCAAAATGTCAACACACAAGAGCGAGTTCGCTCAAATGTACTTGCACCCAACACCACACTCCTTGACACTGTAAACCCCCATCACAGTTATAAAAAGTAAAATATTAAATTTTTTTTTTTTAAATCTACGATATAGCTGCCCGTATTTGCACTTGTGTACGCGGGTGTGCCCATTGCTTAGCTATAATTAGCAATTCAGACATGGAAGAGCATAAGAAAGAATGTTTATGCAAATCACACCAAATTGCAATGGCGTAATGGTAGAGCATATGCACAAAGCGGAGGCATTCACTGTTCGAGTCCCACCACTCCCCTTCTTATTTATGTTTAAATCAGTATTTGAAATAATACCAGACATATGATTAAAATTTTTGTAAAAGCAGGACCCAGATATAGAATAGCCTGCTGTTAAGCAATGCTTTACCCAGCTAAACACAGGTGCCCATAGTTAAATAGCATTTTAGTCAGCTAAACAGAGGTGCCCATAGTTTATTAGTGCTTTACCCAGCTAAACAAAGGTGCCCATAGTTTAATAGCACTTTACCCAGCTAAACAGAGTTGTCCATAGTTTAATAGCGCTTTACCCAGCTAAACAAAGGTGCCCATAGTTTAATAGTGCTTTACCCAGCTAAACAGAGTTTCCCATAGTTTAATAGCGCTTTACCCAGCGCAATAGAGTTGCCCAAAGTTTAAAACTGCTTTACCCAGCACAATGTGTTTACGCGGATGTGCACGCCGCACCAACCAGGGCACAGTAGGGCACCAGGGAGCAACATAGAGCTAGGTTGCTTAAACGCAGCCACACCCCCTAGCCTGTCTAGACAGTATTAAAATAAAAGAGTGACAAGGTTTGAACCCAGGACCCTGTGCGTCATAATCAAAGCACAGAACCACTAAGCCATGACAGCTTAGAAAAAGCAGCCACAATTAGCATACATATACTTAGAAATGGTAGATTAACCATTACTAAGCAGGTCTGCAGTCAGCTTAAAATTCTCAAAAATGGCCAATCACAAAAAAGTGTGGGAAATGCGGCATATTTAAGCCCCATCGGCGGGAATACTTGCCATAACTGATTGTGGTACCCATTTGCAGTCAGGATGGCAGGTGTCAGAGAGGGCAATCACTTTAGAGCGCAAAGGTGAGGCATTGAGGAGTCCAAATATATGGTTTGGCTCCTAGTCCACCAACATGAAGGCCGACTCATGCAGGGCCAGGCTCAATGGGGAGCATACAAGGCAGGGGCATGGAACCAGTTGGCACATGATCTTACCAGTACCACAGGCATTCCTAGGACTGGTGAGCAGGTCCGTCACCACCATGCAGACCTGAAGCGATGAAAGGAGGACCAACTGAACCGATGGATCCAGAAGGCCCGTCAGATGCCCAATGCCCCACTACTGAGTAAGTATCCATGTAATTAAGTATGTAAGAAATGCTATCTTAGCCTATAGTATGGATAGGTATGTTCCAATATCCCTTCATTTGTATTACAGCTGCAGGTGTTCGTTCCGCGAATCAGCAAGCCTATGCTGATAGGCTGGTAAGGCTGCACCACCAGGCAGGTTAGTAACTATTCAGCTGGCATTATTATAGAATATAAGTGAGACAGCCTGTAAAAGAGTTCAGTGTTGTAACCCAGTAATAAAGGTCAAATAAGCCTAGAATAAAGCCTCTGCTAGTATTCTAAGATCAGATAAGTGATGCAGCCTGAAAAAGAGTATTGTAATCCATTAATAAAGAGTAAACAAGTCTCAAATAGAGTTTCCACCTGTATTGTAATATCAGATAACTGCTTCAGCCTGAAAATGAGTGTTCTAATCCATCAATAAAGGACAGACAAGTCATGAATACATCCCTGTATATACTGACATATGAAATAAGTGAGTCAGCTGGAAAGGATTGTTGTAACCCAGTAATAAATGTTAATAAAGCCTGGAATTAAGTACCATCCTGAGATGTAAATATAAAATAAGTGAGAGAGTGTGAGAAAGAGTTTGAAGCTACCAATAATGGTGTAAGAAGTCTGGAATAAAGGTATACTGCATGCACTACATAATGAAATGAATGAGACAGCCACAACCAAAGAGTGAAATGTTTTTAATAAAGTACAATACCTGGACTGTGTCCATCCCACATTTTGGATATGTTGTTGTACCCTTGCATTATGGAGATAGTATAGTTGTATGAAATGCTGAACATCCACAGTTGTCTAGGTCCATATAAACTGGCTGATGGGAATGCCAGTATCTCAGAAGAATATTTATAGTCCACAACTTTTTCATGTATAGTATGTACATGTTAATCCGGTACATGAGCAGCTTGTGCTTGTGATCCCACAAATGTCAGTGTGTTGCTAGAACTGTACGTAACTGTTCAAATGTAGCAGGATACTTTACCTGAACACAGCCAGATATGAACATATATGAATACAAATGGAATGTATATTAATGTAGCAGTAACATCTCCATCACTAACATTTCTAAGGTTACATACAGGGAACTGTACTAATACATGTAGGGGATATATATCTGCATCTAGTAGGAATGTACAGTATATGTATAGGTATTTTAAGTTGTTAATGTAATATTATACCCCCTATGTTATGTTCACAAATGATGCCATTCCACACCAAACTGGGTATGTGTATTCACAATTAATTCCTATGGACATTTGTCCTGTTGGTTTATACATATCTGCATGCACGATGATGCATGTGCCCTGTTCACATATCCAAACCTGATGGCCTTTGCCACCAATCAACCCTGCATGCTGTTGGAATCTCCACTGTTGTTCTAAATATGCATGTGTTATGCTTGCTGTTCAACGTTTGGAATTCATGTGTGTTTGGTTAATGGGAATACTAATGCATGATGTTACAAGTAATTTGGAATGGTGTTGTTTGTTACTAACCCAAAATGCCATTAAATACTGCTAAACATAGGACAACTGGGAAGGCGGGTCCCGGTGGACCCACCTCTCCCACCTCATCTGGCAATTGCACCTGGCACCAGTGCCCAGCCCGGGACCTCCTCCTCCAGTGGCCCTGTGCTCACCCCCCCTCTGCAAGCATGGCCAGAGGAGAGCCTCCACTCACCCTCTAAAGGGTCCGGGCTGTGGTGCGCAGTGAGATCAGGCATTCTGTGACTGATCCCCTATGCCAGCTTGAGGAGAGAGTGGCACAGCTCACGGGTGTGCCTGCCCCTCATATCCAGCCCCCAGCACAGCTTCGGTGTGGGCTGTGAAGATGCAGTGGTAACTGCCCATGGGTGGGGATCTCAGTTCCACTGTTGCCATCTGTGGGCTCATGGACTTGCGATATCCAAACATCCGTCCCCGTCAATTGTGTTTACCCACCACATGTGTCATACTCCACCCCTGTATGCATCTTGTTTGTTTTGTCTGTTAACCTCCCCAACCCACCTCCCCCAATATTCCTACTTCCTTTACCTCACATTCCAGTCTTACCTGGAAAAAAAAAAAAAAAAAGGGCAATCTGTACCCGCAAAAAAATTATGCCCCATACATAGCTGCCCATTTCGCACACATGTCTGCTGGACATGTAAACTGATAATTACAATTGGCTGTACAACATACTATGTTATCCTCACCCCTCTCTCAGGGGTGGAATGTTTCAAATCTCACTCTAAATTTCAAACATACGCACAGCTGTTGCTGGTAAAGAATTGGGCAGCTATGGGCCTTCCCTACATTCTTCCTCCACATCCCGAGCTTGTTTTACTACTTTCCTACCCTCTTTGTGTCCCCTTTTTCACCACTTTCCTATTTCCCCATTTTCTTTTCTTTAAAAGAAATTAGCGTGGGTGTTAGCGGGAGTAAGCACTTTTAAGCAGCAGTCAGCAGGTGTGTGCTTGTGTGCACTTAGCTAAGCGTAGATAAGCATAGCTAAGCATCACGCAAACCCACGCAAACCCGCTTACAACTGCTTAAAAGTGCCTTAGTCACTCTGTATGACAAGGCCCTTGTACTGCTCAGCAGCAAAATAAAATATCCTTCTCAGTCTCAAACCCCACACCTTGGACTCACCAGTCTGCATGACATACTACTAAGCCACAGCAGATATACAACAACTTGGTGCTGCAAGAAATATAACATGCATTAAAAGGAGTGAATGTAAAGGGGAAATAGGAAAGCCAGAGCATTACATTGCAAGAAAGAAATGTAACATGCATTAAAAGGAGTGAATGTAAAGGGAAAATAGGAAAGCCAGAGCAATACATTTCAAGACAGACAGAAATATAACATGCATTAAAAGGAGTGAATGTAAAGGGAAAATATGAAAGCCAGAGCAATACATTCCAAGACAGAAATATAACAGGCATTACAAGGAGTGAATGTAAAGGGAATATAGGAAAGCCAGAGCAATGCATTGGAATAACCACTGTTGTATGCTAGTTAATTTCCTAATTCCAAAAGAAAGTACATACTCCCATGTGTCCAGTGTTAGCATTAGGAGGTGTGAGTAAACTGACACACTGAGAAGAGTGTACTGGAAGAAGCAACAGTCAGGTTTCAGTACAACATGCATTTCACTGGCTACAGCCCAGCTGCAGATATGAGACATATACCAACCTTCTGACTCACACAACAGTGTCCACAGCAAACAAGCATGGTCCCCACCTTGCAAAACTGAAAGGCCTACACCTACCTAACCTATCATTTTATAGCAGTGTCCTGAAATCACAGTGAGAACTGAAATTAGCACACAGCAGGCTGCATGCAATTACTAAATGGTGGGCACCAATTGGTGCAGAGGCCATCACATGCACATGTGCAGATACCTACAAAAGCAGCCTGTACTTGCTGTCCACACATGCAATAATATCATTGCAGCATATGGAGAGAGAGAGAGCGAGCAAGCGAGAGAGAGAGAGAGAGACAGACAGACAGACAAACACAAACAAATGAACAGAGGTGTATGTATATATATATATATATATATATATATATATATATATATATATATAGAGAGAGAGACAGTGAGAGAGGGAGACATGGGGTCAGACGTACTGCAACAGGTGCCTGGTGACCAACGCATTGACTGAACACCAGTGTTGATACTGCAGTACCATACCCCATTCCAAAACACTTTACACACTAACTACCAGATAGGTGGTTGTCTGCCCAACACTGAAGGTGTCAGAAGGGAACATGGGACACGGTGTATAGTAGCCTCCCCTCTGATAATCACAGTTCCACACTAGTCTTGTAATCCATCTACATAGAATGTGTCATCACAAAAGGTGTGGCATCTAGGGAAATATAGGTCAGTGTAACCCTACTCCTCACAATGCCCCATGTGGTATGTACCTCTCATGACAACCACAGCAAGTGGAAAGGCCACAGACATACCTAACAAAGAGTGACACTGCCCCAAACACATGTCCTATGCAGACTGACTCACAAAACCACAGCTAGAGTGCATTGCATACGTCATACACAGAGGTCACCACTGACGGACATACAGAGGTATGTCACACCCATAGCAGTTGGCCAACCACCATGACAACACCTCACAATCCCTCTGGGCTACATGGCCTAGGGGCCTAATCCTTGTCAATGCACTAAACAGCACATGCTGGAGGTACAGGTACCTATACACAAATATGCTATACTCTGGACTAAACTACCCAGCATTAATAAACATGGCTCCTCATTAGTAGATGTCATACATACCCCTGATGAATTTTATGGAGATAGGTAATATGCCCTGGGAGTCACCTCTGTGTATCTGTTTGACAGGAGCAAGTGTAATCACATTACATGTGTGTCAAATGGCAGAGTAGCATATGGCTAGGCTGCTGTAAGCCCCGGGCCAATAGTGTAGTAGCTACCTATGACACAATGCGCACACACATGTACTCAGTGCAATACCAGCTATGTGAGGTGGAATTAGTGTGATACCGACTGTGTGCAAGGTCTGTAAAGGTGTGATAGCTTAGAGTGAGGTTGTGTCTGTCATAGTAGTTTGTGTCCTAGGTGTGAGGACAGAGAAAGATGTGTCAGTTATTGGGATGCAGACATAGTAGGATGGCATATGTTGTGATGTAGTACCTTGTGTACGACTGTGGTGTCCCATTGTAGGCTGTAGCAATACATGTATGCTCAGTAAGTGGTACTGCTGGTGAATCCAGGTCACGTATGAACTGTTGTACTACCTGAAGTTGTAGGCCTAAACACCACAGTATGGTGTATATTCACATTCCCTGGTATCACTGTCTTGTGTGTTTCCTGTAGTCTGCACAGATCACATTCCTCAGGCATAGGTATCTGTAAGTAGGGGCACACAGTACTATAAAGTACACAGGTAATGCTCATCTGTGTTGGCATACATTTGTGTGTTGTATGTATGTCTAATGTGTGTGTACTGATGCCTGTACCATGGCCGCAATCACATGTGTATTACAGGGTATGTGTGTGTACCTAGCAACATGTATACTCTGTTACAGCAGTATGCCAGCTATATTAACAACCGTGCACATATGTTAGGTATGGGTATGGCATCAAAGACTAGGGTGGTTTACTGTTAATACTGTAACTGTACATTACATTCATTGCATTGGATGACAATATTCGTCATGCATTAGCTTGATATATACCCCCAGTGTGAGGTTGTGCATTGTATCCAATACAGTGTGTCGAGTACTGGTGTATACTGGTTTGTTGTATGGAGTGCGGCAGCCACTGTCAGGCAGTTGTGGGTTGAGCACTGATATGTGGTATTGAATGTGTGCATCCTCTGATAGACAGACAGATGCTATATCTGGCAGTTAAGTGATATCTGTACTTCATAATGTTAAGTGTGCCACATGACTTGCTCACACATATTGTTTAATTGTCTTCCAGAGTTATGGCTTATCACCACAATCCTGTGTATACAGCTGCAGAGGAGGAGGTCATACAGGCCAGCCTGTATCAGAACTATGCACGTCCTTTTTCCAGGGCCAGCCAGCACCAGCATGAGTGCACTGCACTGTGGCAAGATCTTGTTCGCCGGGTAAATGACATAGGCATGCATAACTGGACATATGAGCAGGTACGCCATCACTGCAGGGATTTAATCAGACATGTCCGGCAGCGTGCATCTGATATCCATAGGCAACAGCTTGCCACAGGTGGTGGGGTGCCCATACATCTCCTCATTACCAGAGTGGCAGAGCTGCTCCTAGGCATGGTGGCTCCTGGCCTACAGCAGCAGCAACATCATGCATGTGTCATCATGGAGGCCGGAGCTACCCAGCAGGACAACATGGAGAATGCAGGTAATATGCCCTAGCTGTAGACTACTGTTACCTGTATTGTTAGAATATGCTGATGTGAGATGTGTACTGTACGTTTAGCAGTTGTGCTGCCTCTCATGTGCAATACTGATATTTGGAATAGTATCTCCACATCTGTGACTGTTGACTGTTGTTCCACTGTAGATTAGCGCACTCACTCACGGCAGCATTGCCACAGTTGTGGCCACTGATAAACTCTGTCATATTCTTGTAGGTCCCTCTGGTGTGACAGCAGGGCAGACGGTACATGCTGGTGAGTGTGTTAACACTTTAATATTGGTAATTAAATGTGCATGTCATAGGTGAGTTGTAGGTCATGTACACGTAACACACCTACGCATAATGCATGCTGTCCATGTTTGCTGTGAGACATTAATCATCTCATTAAAGTCAGTAGCTGCCTCAAGCACATACACTGCACAGTGAGGCAGACACAACTGTGGCAACATTGTACTGCACCTTTGATATGCATAGTTGCTACAGCTGTACACAACAGAACATGTTTATCATATGCAGTACACGAAAACATGCTACATTTCCCATCACACCCACTGTAAGGTCACACGTCAGTATCCCACATGTCTTGCACACATACATGCTGTACCTCAGGGGTAGAGTCCTATCATGGGTGTGTGCAACACTCTGCAACACATAACACAGTCAAGTTAGGCAATGCTCCCTATTGGTCACCTCACACACCCATGTACAAGGTGTCTGTGTAATTGTGAACATAGCCACGGCACTGCAGTTCAGGTACAGCATGCTAGGCGGTGGTCTAGTACACATTAGTAGCTGTGATTGACCACAGGATGCATGCTGATGATGGCACAGGGTACTACATCCCATCCAGTTACAGTGACCACAGTACTACTCATAGCAGTCATTGCTTTGCACCTCAATGTTGTGCGTGTGCAAACATATGCACCTATACACAATATGCATAGCATGTTGTGTGTGTGTTTACATATGCCAGTATACACAATATGCACAGCAGTCGCCATCCAAACAAAGTGTCACATATATGTCCTGGAATGCTAGTGGGTGTATAGGTCACTTGACACACATTGGGTATGTGTGGTGTTTAATGTTGCAGTCGTGTAGCATGACATGCCATGTGTGGCACCGACATATCTGCAATATGTCCCACACTCTCCATAACCACTGTACACTGGCCATTTAGAGCATTGGGATACCTTCATGTCAACATGCAGCAATCATCCCATGTGTGTACATAGCATGCATGTGCTACACCTGTGCCCACTATTATCTGCTTTGGACACAGACACTGTACTCAGACATTGATATCTATGTGTCATACAGATAACACATGAAGCCATGGCATGTATACGTGTGAGTGATGGTTCACAGTGCATTGCAGAGCTGATAATACCTGCACAGCAATGTTGTGTCCATGTACAAATTGTGTTCCAGGGTGTAGCCAATCACTGAACAATGACACAGTTGCAACAAAGCCATGTATACTGCCATTACATTGGGGCGTCTACACTTGCACTGTATGGTCTTGTGCAACACATATTCTGCATGCTGACACGTGTGTGGTGACTGTTTACTTTGTGATACTGACACCCACCTTCACCCAATATAGAGTATGTGTTGGATTGCTGGTGTGTGTGTGTATGTGCTGTAGTGAGGAGTGTATTACTGTTCATGTGTGCATGTGTGCATGTGTGCATGTGTGCATGTGCGCATGTGCGCATGTGTGCATGTGTGCATGTGTGCAAGTGTGCAAGTGTGCAAGTGTTCATGTGTAGACCGTAAAGTGTGTTTCCTGTCTTCTTCTCACAGGTGCTGCGTTAGGGCTGGCCGAATGCAGCAGGGAACCTGAAGCCACTGCCACAAATAGTGCTGATGATGAGACATGTATTTTGACACAGGGAGGTTTGACAGGGTCTGTCGTTGGTCCACCAGTCGACAGTAGACAGCATTCAACCCCATCTATGTGCACACTCATACTGCCAATACATCCCTCACCACCAATGGCCATAGGCGAGGGACAGCATACAGTTGGCACTGACCAGGAGAGTGTGGTACCCATGGCACTTGCATCCCCTCACAGCAGCCATAGCCATATTCCTGGAACAGTACCACATTAGCTGCCCTCCACAATATGTCATCCATGAGCCAGGACTGTGCGGGACGGTTGCGACGCGGACGCATGCCAGCAACAGCAACAGCTGGCAGTGGTCACGGATGGCCCCGGTTCACAGCCGCTCCCGTAGTGGCAGTACCTGCCCCAGCATTGCTGGGGCTGGCCTGTCCATTGACCGTCCCAGTAGATCACGTGCACATGGATCTGGCCATTCCCAGCAGGAACATGGGTCCAGTCATCCCACCTCTGCCTCTGAGGACAGTACCCAGTCAGGGTTGGTACCCAATACTGTCCGTAGCACCCCTGCCAGGCACAGATACTGTGTCCGTGGCCGGAGACAGTAATCTGTACGGCCTAGCAGGTACAGTCTGTGGCTGTCCAACAAACTACTGTATATGACAGCCACATGGTTGAGCTGTGTGCATGCAGACACACACACATTCACTAAAAACAACTAGGGCTCGCACATACACACACACATTACATCAACATTGGCCCATGCTGTACTGTTGTCCCTCACAGACACACACACACACACACACAGACATGTCGATTGGATGGGTCAATGTCAGGCTCTGGCAAACAACAAAACGCCCTGTGCATATGATGATACCTGTGTCACCTCCTGTCATCTGTAACATTGATGGAGGAACAGGCTAACATGGTGCTGATGCACAGGGTGACACTATAGCAGTGTAGCAATATTAGCAAGTTGTCAACAGGAAAGTGTAATGACATCCTTGTAGGTATATCTCAGCAGACATTATTCATCAAAGCTCTGATTGTCAATGTAGCATTGTTTACACCACTGTTAGGTCTGACTATGTATTGTCCACCCATGTTCCACTTGGCTGATGTGTAATGTGTTGCCAGCATGTGTTAGTGAGCGGACAGTATGTGTGTGATGTGTGCAGTACAGATTAGCAAGTGTACATCTGTGAACACCCATGGTGGGTGCGCACTGTCTGTATGTACGTGCATAGTGGACACATGGGACATGTGGCATACCCTGTTGTACACACAGTGAACATGTCACAGTATCTTTCAATGGCCAGTATGCATTCTACTACAGTTATGTACTAACATGTGTGGACATGTGTGTATGACATGGGTAGACACCATGCTGTGGGTGATACTGTTAGTATCTGTCAATGATTTGCGGTCTGGTAGTATACATAACCTCAACAGCATGACTATAAGCAATCATTGGATGTTGTCCTGACAAATGACACACAGTCGTAGGGAACTCAGTAAAAGTTGTATCCTTCTGGTGCTACACTATAACACTAACCAGTGGTAATTACTGCCACCCATTCCTGTTTCCACACCTGTTTGGCATTTAGCCCCCTTAGGTACATGCAAACACACTAGGGATGTGTCCATCCACATCTGGTAATGCATGCAGTGGCCTACAATCCATTCCCTGGATTTGACACATATCCTACACAAGGGTATCATACAGACAGATGCATGTCATGTGATACATGGTTTATAACAGTAAGCTGACTATGGCATAGTCATCCACATGTACTATACTTACTATCCCATCAGTACCACATAGGTGGTAGCCCTCAACATGTATGCTGGGTACCAATGTGTACATACATCCTCATGTTATGTCATGTGTCCCTTATTATCCAAATATCCATAGGTATTGTGGAGTCCCAAGGTGTGCCACATGAGACACTGGAGATCTGGATGGATATACACAAGGCAGTTGGACACCTATGAAGACTGTCTATAATTGGCAGTCGTGGTTGTGTATGAACATGCCTGACATATACCCCAGGCATATACCCTTACTCACACTACTGTAAAGTAACTGTCATAGGTGTGTGTGGCACAGATGACCTTGGCCACGGATCACAACAGTGGATGGGCCTGTCACATACATACATATGTGACCTATGATCTAAGAAGCTGCAGCACAACCTGTCAATGGCAACAAATGTATTCATGTAGTATGCAGGCTTCACACCTATGTACTGATTAAGGGAACATGTACACATATATATTTGCAACGCATATACCGGATGTGTGCAATGCACTTACTGTTGTAATCATAATATGCCATAACATAGTAAAAGCAAGACCCACACCACATTAAGCAAGAGTGACACACACACAGTGAGCACTTGTAGGATTCAAACCCCTTCCTAACTATGTTATGATACTAGAGAGAGATGCATTAGCGCAGCGCACTATTTGCTTTACTGGGTGGTTTGCCTTCTCCATCTATATTTCTAGGGTGGTGACATCATCAGTCTTTCCAAAGAGGAATGTACATCTGTGGTGTGCTTTTCCAGTCTTCAAAAAGGCCACTCTTTTCAAAGAGAATTGTACACACATACTCCACACAGTCAGCATTTGCAGGATTCAAGCCCCTACCTAACTAGGTTATGATAGTAGAAAGAGATGCATTAGTGCAGCATGCTATTTGCTTTACTGGGAGTTTTTTCTTCTCCGTCTGTATTTCTAGGGTGGTGACATCATCAGTCCTTCCAAAGAGGAATGTACATCTGTGGTGTGTTTTCCCAGTCTTCAAAAAGGCCACTCCTTTCAAAGAGAATTGCACACGCATACACAATCAGCATTTGTAGGATTCAAACCCCTACCTAACTTATGACACTAGACAAAGCGACGCATTAGCGCAGCTCGCTATTTGCTTTAGTAGGTGGTTTTCCTTCTCCGACTGTATTTCTGAGGTGGTGACATCATCAGAATGGACATGGCAATGTGTGTACACTTTATTTTATGCCATTCCAGGAATGGTCCATTTGGGTCGTCAGGTGTCAACAGCTGGAAAAGGAACTCATAATCCTTACCTTGTGTGATCTATCTATGGACACATCGACATTCCTTCATATGTCAACACATATTTATGCACAGCTTGTTGGTTTTGTGGGTACTACATGTGTCTGGGATGTTGATAAAGGGCTACTCAAAGTGTATGTGAGACATGTGTAGCTGTGTTCAGTGATGTATGCCCTGTGCGGCTGCCTTGCAAACAGTCTAGCATGTTTGGGAACCATGATCCGCACATGAATATACCACGGTTAGTAGGGTTGTGTGTATGTCAGCTTCCAATAGCTCGGTTTATGACTTCAACCATGATTGACTCCATGGCTTGCAGATCATACTTCATAGGCATACTGGACTGTACATCCCATGGTGTGTTGTGCACCAACACTTGTGTGGAGTGCCATATGTTGCTGTAACACATTCAACGGTTCCACATCCTGTGTAGGGGGGGGAGATTCAGCTGACTGTTCAGGTGCAGGATCTGCTTATTCTGTAGTTTATGCATGACACATATTGAGAATCAATTTAGTCCACTTGATGCCATGCGTTTAGCATTGGGGGTAGCTGTTCATCCATTCTACATGTGATATCTCCTGGTATGATGATATGGACTATCGTCGGTGGGAGGTGGGTATGTATATATGGGCCTGTCTGTCAGGATGTCGGCATTGTCAGTCAGGTACAGTTGGCCCTGACTCATGACATATATGTGTGTACATTGCTATATATGGCATAGCTGTTGGAGGTGTCATGATTCTGGACTCCTTCTCAGCTACTCTTTACAGAACACCAACAAACCTGAGCACTAATGCCTGTTATACTCCTTTACACACTTAACACCCTACTGATCCTTTGTCATCTGGCTACAGAGTATGTCATGGTGATATCCCGGCATGTCCAGGGGTCGGCTTTGTGTGCACTCTCCAGTCCAGCTGGTGAATATTGTGATGTAAACACAATGTCACATCTGCCTCATGTACACAGACAAGACTCTCCTCCTCACAACAAACCCAGATATATGTGTGAGATGCACCTATAGAGACATACAGGGTGCTGAACTCTCTCAACCCATGACTGGCATAGTCTGTCAGGTGGTGAAGATAACCAGACACACCACATATAAGTCTCACATATCCTCTGGCGACAGCACTCAAACCACATTATCACACATACACATACTCGGATGCTGTAAATGAACTCTGCCTAAGCAGAACAGACCTCCACAGCAGGCACACACACAACTGCTACCCCACTACAATTCCCACATCTCACATAGTTCACAATGTCAGTGTGCCACACAGTCACTTGCCTTCGGGCTACACAACACACATAATACACTTGTGATAGGCGGCACTTATTGTCAGACACACTGACGTACCACTCACCAGCCCATACAAGGGAATAGTCCCTTTGTGCTGTCTGTCGTGTGCCAGGATCTGCCACATAACACAAGCAGTCAGGTCACTACAAAGCAAGTACAGGACTGGCACCATCATTGTCCATGCTGGTGCATAAAACCTCAGATGTTACTCCCTGGACCACATGACATGGTACATGGAGGAACAGTGTCATTATGTAGCCCAGGCCAGTATGACCCTGACCTTGTCTAGCATCTTACACCGACCAAGTATGATGTCACAGTATACAGACAAACATATCACGTTTAACACTTGGCTAACAGATTGGTGTCATTCATAGGGGATACAGTGTCTGTTAGCCTGTGGTGACATGCTCAACATGTCACGTAGCTTCACTATGGACAGCTTGCATTTGTCACCCTTGGACCTTTGAATGCTGGCTAAGGCTCTTGCTACCACCATAGTGCATTTGTTGAGCAGGGCTCAAAAGACAAACCCACCTACATAGACATTACAGGTTAAATAACACTAAGGGTAATGCTGCTCAACACCAGATGTGTTACCTTCATATTACGGCCACTCAGGACTACCCTCAGTATGGGGGATAGCAATATATGTGCACTAACAGACACCTAGTTCTGGGTCACATATGCACACCAGCACTACCAGGTTATGTTTCATACCATGCTTTCTGACCACAGGACTTGGAACGGACAACACAACTAGGGGGTTTATCCCTATACATCACAGATACACACACCTCCGGGTTAGTGGCACTGCAGTAAGCATCACAGACCATACATATACAACTACCATTGTTCAAAACTGCCTTTCAGTTTGTTGCCTACTACAGACCACCCTCCCATACTCAGGAACCACACTCGGCTTTCCTGGGAAGAGTGGGGGATATGATGGTCTCCACAAACACCATTATATTGGGTGACATCAGATACATGAATATTGACTGGGGATACTACTCAAGCCGCAACAACCTCGCCCTGCAGTCACTACAATTTGTACATTCATATGCTATGGCACAACCAGTCACCACAGCCACAAGGAGGAATACATATTGGACCTGATCATCACCAACATGGGGACTCTATGTTACACACCAGCAATATACCCCTCATTGGTAAGGTCGGAGCATACATCTATCTCACTGGACATACATATACACTCCGCACACCCATCCTGGGTAATCCTGGTGAACTTCTGATGAGCCAACGTCTCACTTCACCAAAGCAAGGTGGTATCCTTCAGAGAGCTTGAGAAAGTGTGAAATACAGCTCCGACTGCTGAATCCTTTACATACACATTCTCTGGACTCCTAGTGGACTGCATGGATTGTGCTACCCCAAATAACAACAAGACTCACTCCTCCAATGGCAGGGGACCTGTCTGGTAGACACCAGCCATTAATGAGCAGTGCAATGTCAGGAGGAAGCTACTACATGATAGAGCACAATCCCAGACGGGGAAAGCATATGTGATCTGTACTAGCAGACAGCTATGATCACTCATGTACTTATCTAAGGTCTTCTTCTCACAGACAATTGCACCAGACAAGTAGGACTATCACAAAGCCTTCGTCAGTTAGATCAGGAACCTGGGTGGACACTCATTGATATGCTGTGAGTTACTGCATACTGACTACACTTACCCTGAACCCACTGGCATAGCCAACATCCTGGCAAACAGGTTCAGTGCAGATGTCTCCCCCCATCCCCCCTAGGGAGCAACTATCCATCCCAACAGAGTGTAACCTCCCTGACACCACACAGTAACAGGTGAGTGCTGCCCTCCCCAAAGCATACATTACAGCATCAATGTGACCAGTTGGTGTCCCGTCCTGCATCTTACACGAGCTTCATGACAGACGTAACCCTCACATTACATCACTGTGCAATATTGGAGTTACTACAGGATATGTACCCACAGAATGGCATACAGCAACAGTGTTCCCACTCCACATAGTTGGTGCCAGAACAGACCACAGACAATATTGCCCTATAAGCCTAACTATCCTGTTATGCAAAGCTATGGAGTGTATTGTCATGGGACTCTTACACACAGACATCAGGAAACTACAGACACTGTGTCCTACACATTTCAGCGTTGTTGTGGGCAGATCTTGCCTCTCGAACATGTTTGTATTCTTTTGACAGTTAACAGGTCCATCAACATAGAGACAGTGGTACACGCAGCCTACCTGAAGCTTGCTAAACCCTTCCACACAATAACCCACTGGGCCATTATGTATAGGCTCACCAGCATCGATATGGACACATATCTCACATGGTGGATCGCTACCTGGATCAGGGATAGCACCCACATGGTCAGAATTGCAGGTGCCATGTCTGACTATACACCAGTTACACGTGGCATCCCACACGGCTTGGTCCTGGGACCTCTCTTGTTCAGTATATATTTGTCTGATGTACAGGCTACCACAGGGGGAATATGGCTGACCTTGTTCACACTTGACTGCATACTGGGTGCCATGATCACCTCTCCAGCTGCCACATGCATACTCCAACAGGGTCTCACAGAGATGGATGACTGGTGCCTGAGCCATGGCCTACAGCTAAATGCCATTAGTTGCATAGTCATCACCTTTGGGAATAACAACATGCCCACACATTAACACATAGGTAGTACTCCATTACTTATGGTAGGTGTTGTTAGGTGATTGGGGACATGACTTGTTCGTACTGTTGCCTTTGACATTCACATTGCCACAGTGATTGGACAGACCTTCTATATAAGCAACCTTATCCCATATGGTTTCACATCTAGATCGAGTGATGTCATTGTGTCCCTATACTAATAACAACCATGCTTGGTTACAATGCCACCTTTGGGGTGTACCTTACCCAACACCTGCAGCAACTGTACTGACTACAGATACCCATGTAACAGCCTCCCCTCAACAATACCCACGAATCACATATCTCACAAAATCAGTGTGCCTCACAGTCACAGCCCTTAAGGCCAAACAACACCCCAAATACACTTGTTAT
>NC_056734.1:638436318-638468818 GCF_019279795.1 Protopterus annectens | reverse complement strand
CGGTGGGATGATCCCAGATGTATAGGCAGCAAACAGGAGCTACAACTGATTGACACACATCTATGAGAACAAAGCTGGCACACTAGCAACTCCCCAATAACTTATGAGTCTAAAAAGCCATGTATGTCCCATTTATACCCCAAATTGTCAAGCTGTGGTCAGAGTGCGTGCAGTAACAAAGTGAGATGTATGTGCATAATAGTAATGTGGAATCTGGTATTGTGTGTGGGAACATTCAGATAGTGTTAATAAACATTCCCCCCACAGGTTTGTCAGATACCAACATTGTGCCCAGAAATACAATAATAATACCCAGTACTGGTACTGTTTACATTGATATTGTATGGCAGTGCGACTTATGCAGTTGCTCTGAATAATGAGGTATTACACATCACTGTCGCCCACACTATCCTACAAAATATAACTGTCTAGGAAATCTGTATAAGAGTGTTATAATACAAGGTCAGAATGCAAAAGCACAGGGGATTAATAAGACAGAAAGCAGACAGGAGATATGCAGCAATATCTATATAGCAGACACAACTGTGATGGACGGTGTTTAAGTTGTAGCAGACACAGCCATGGTCTGAATCCTGGAAGTGGAAGTAGGCTGCATATAGAATCATGCCCCACAACTGTACAGATGAGGCCAGAATGTCCAGTATATGGGCCCATATCTGCTGCCTATCCCCCTGGTAAGTCTGTGGGATTATCCCAGATGTTTAGCCAGCAAACAGGGAATACAAGTGATTGATAGATGTTTATCTATGAGAACAAACCTGTCACTGTAGCATCCCCCAAAACTATTAGGAGAGTAATAAGCCAAGTATGTCCTATCTACACCCCCATGTTGTCAAGCTGTGACCAGAGTGTGTACAGTAAAAGAGTGAGATGTATGTGCATAATACTAATGTGTAATCTGGAAGTTTGTGTGGCAACAGCCAGATAGTGCTAACAAACATTGCTCCCACAGGTACATCGGATATGAACACTGTGCTGAGAAATAAAGAACATTATAATCTGTACTGGTAATGTTCACTCTGGTATTGTAGGGAATTGTGAGTGTTGCAGTTTCCCTGAATAATAATGTATCACTGAGCACTGGCACCCACACTGTGCTACATAATTTAACTGTGTAGGAAAGCATGAATATGTGTGTGTCAGATCACTAAAGGTTAAAGAGGGCAATATTCTAGACATGTCGTGGCACACCTGCATGTGGTCAACACATGGCCAGAGTCTGTGAAGAAAGAGTTGGGTAGCTATGTGCACAACATCAACTCGGAATCTGGGAGTATGTGTAGAAACAGTTAGTTAGTGTTAACAAACATTCCCTCCACAGGTATACCAGGTAAGAGGTGTATACTGCAGGTAAAACAGTTCATGTATAACAATGACAACAGCCATATCACTGTCCAAACTAAGGCTATAGGGTAGTGTAGTAAGACTTGTAAGGTACAGATAACAGCACTGACTAGGAAAGTAATGTGGACTACAGGAATATCCTAGTTGTTAATTGACATCTTTCTCCCCCCCCACACCGTAACTCCAACAATAATCAACATACCCACCCCAACTGGTATGTAATGACACCTATGTTCTGATAATGTCCAATTGTTTGATAAATATTTTAATTGTTCCCATGCATGTGCTATAATGAATTATTCCAACATTGGTGGCATAGTGCCATCAATGTACTTAGGTTCATAGGTTCATAGGTTCATACTAGGCTATCTGCCCTGGGGCATTTATAAGCCTAGCCCGAGTGTGTTTGGCTTTTGCCACCCTTTGATTTGAGTTTACTGTGCCCTTTTTAAGGTTAGTTTACTGTGCCTCTGTCTAGTAGTGACACAGAAGTAATCCCTGGGGTAAACCTACGATCCCCCATCCACTCATCAAGATTTCTCTTGAAGAGAGTCAGTGAGGGGCTCTGCCTAACATGGACTGGGATTCTATTCCAGAGTGAAGGGAGCCTCTGGGTTATGAATCTGTCCCTCCAGCATGTTCTATTTATTTCTGTGCTGAGGTTCAAGTCCCTCGCGTGCGTGGCTCTAAGGGATTTGGATTTTCTGAGGTGGAGCATGTCCATTAATTCTGGGTTGGACATAGCTTTATATGTCAGGCATAGATCGCCTCGAAATAGGCGATATGCAACTGAGTAGAGCTGGAGTTTTTTTAACCGAGCAGCATATGGCATCTGTTTGAGTCCCTTGATCCTCTTTGTGAGGTACTTTTGGGCTCTTTCTAGTTGCTGCAGGTGTCGGGTAAGGTACATCCCAAAAGGGGCATTGTATTCTATTATGGGCCTGATGAGGGATGAATAAAGGGGCACGATGACCTCCCTTGATCTAGATGTGAATCCTTTCATGATAAGGTGGGCTATGTAGAAGGTCTTTTTAACCACGTTGGCAATGTGGTTGTCAAATGAGAGATTACTTGGGTCCCCAGGTCCCTAATTACTTCCTCTGTACTTAATGGGTTACCACCTATGTGGTAATTTGTGGGCACTTTGATTTTGCCAAAGGGCGTGACTGTACACTTTTTGGCATTTAGCTTTAGACCATGGCTCTGGCACCAGTTATCTGTCTCTGCGAGACCTTTTTGAAGGATGCTCATGTCAGCTGGAGAGTCAATTATGGCGCCCAGTTTGCAGTCATCTGCGAACTTGGCCAGCCCATGTTAGCCTGTACCTTGGAAAAATATATACCGAACAAGAGAGGTCCCAGCACTGAGCCTTGTGGGACACCACTTGTAACTGGTTTCGAGTCTGACATGGCTCCAGCAACTCTGACTCTGTGGGTTCTGTCTTTGAGCCAGTTTGCAACCCATCTTGTGACATAGGGGTTTATATTTAAGCTGGATAGCTTATCTATGATGCCCGAGTGGGGTATTGTGTCAAAAGCCTTCATGAGGTCCAGATAGGCTGTGTGAACTACCTTCCCTTCATCTATGGCCTTGGTGACTGTTTCAAAGAAGTCAACCAGGTTCAAGAGGCAGGATCTGCCCTTGACAAAGCTGAATTGGGTAGGATCTAGTGTGTGTAGGTCCCCAATGTCTTTGTTTATGAGTTCCATGATGATCCTCTCCATAGCCTTGCAGACTAGGCTAGTCAGGCTTATGGGGCGATAGTTTCCAGGGTCCGTCAAGGCACCACCTTTGTGGAGAGGGACCACTGTTGCTGTACGCCATTCTTTGGGTAGATATCCTGTAGTAAGGCTGAGATTGTACAGCAGTTTTACATGAGGGTTTAGTTCCTCTTGGGGTTCATGTAGGACGCAACCTGGGACACCGTCTGGTCCCATTAAAGCAGTGTTTTTTGCTTTGGAGAGGGCGGCTTCCACCTGAGCATCTGAGATGTTAGGGAGGCTGCACTCTGCTGGGATAGATATTTGCTCTTTTGTGGGGGAGGGGTGGAGAAGTTTGCACTAAACCTGCCTGCCAGGATGTTGGCAATGTCTGTGGGTTCAGTGTATTTTTTGTCATTTAGAATCAACTCTGAGCATATCTGGGAATTGCATCCCATGTTCCTAACATAGCTAAAAAAAGCCTTGTGATTGTCTTTAGTGTCCTGTGCAATTTTTCTCTCAAAGCTGGCCTTGGAGGATTTTATGAGGGATCATAATTTTTTGCTAGTACTGATCAGAGATGCCTTCCCTTTTAGGGATTTTGCTCTATCATGTAGTAGTTTCCTCCTTCTGTTGTACAGCTTATTTATGGCTGGGGTCCACCAGACTGGACGCCTGCCTTTGGACGATTGGGTCTTGGTTTTGTTTGGGATAGCATGATCCATGCATTCCTGGAGGTGTCCATAGAATGCGTTTATATAGGATTCTGCAGTTTGGGCCGTAGTTTCCACTGGCCCGGGGGCCTTGAAGGATTCCACCATGGTTTTGAGAAGTGTAAAGTTCGCTTTTGAGAAGTTTTTCACTGTGGTTTTCTGGGCTGGGGGTGGGGTCTTGTTATGGATATCCAGTGAGATTAATTTATGGTCTGATCTTACCAATATGGGGTTTACTTCTGGTATGGAGCATAGAGTCCCCATGTTGGTAATGATCAGGTCGAGTATGTTTTCCCCTCTTGTGGGAATGGTGACTAGTTGTTCCATAGCATTTGAGTTTATAAATTCCAGGAACCTTTGGGTTAGGGTGTTGGGGCTTGAGTAATGCTCCCAGTCTATGTTTGGGTAGTTGAAGTCACCCAATATAATGGTGTTTGGAGAGATCTTCATGTTCTCCAATGTTTTCAGGAAAGCCGAGTGGGATTCCTGATTTTGAGAGGGTGGTCTGTAGCATGCTATAAACTGAAAAGCAGTTTTGCCTACTGTTAGTTGTACATGGATGGTCTCCAATGCTTCGTGCAACGCCACTAACCTGGAGGTGTGGGTATCCTTGATAAATATGGATACCCCCCCTTTTGTGGTTTGGTCCGAGATTTGGGGCCGAAAAGCATGATATGAGGTATAACCTGGTAGTGCTGGGGTGGTCTCTGGAGCCTTGAACCAGGTTTCTGCCACTGCACAGATATCGATGTTTTCCATACTGAGGAGAGCTTCAAGTGAGTGCATCTTGAGGTTTAGACTTCTGGCATTTAGCAGCATTACCCTTAGTTTCTTGTTCATTGTGTTGCCTATGGAGGTGGGTTTGTCTTTTGAGCTTTGCCTAAAAAATGCACTATGGGGGTGGCAAGAGCCTTTGCCAATATCCGAAAGCACAGGGGTGACAGGTGCAAGCCATCCCTAGTGAAGCAACGCGGCTTGTCGAGCATGTCATCCCAGGCTGACAGATACTGGATCCCCTTTGAATGACACCAACATTTTAGCCAATTGTTAAAATCGATCATTTTGTCTTTATATTGCGGCATCATTCTCGGTGAGGGTAAGATGCTGCTCAAGGTCAGGGTCATACCGGCCTGGGCTACATGATCAGAGAGCTCCTCTATGTCTCTTTTCATGTAGTCGAGGGAGGTACGTCTCAGGTCATTCACACCAGCATGTACTACGACTGAGTCATATGTGTACTTGCTTTGGAGAGACCTGAGTGCTTGCGTTATGTGGCGGATCCTAGCACCCGACAGGCAGCTCACTGTGACCTTCTCTTTGTTCAGCCTGGTGAGCGGAACATCAGTGTGTTTGACTATAGAATCACCCATTACGAGTGTATCAGGTGTGTTATTCAGCCTTAAGGGCTGTGACTGTTTGGCACACTGACTTTGTGAGCTATGTGTTGCATGTGTTTTGTTTCGGGGTAGCGTTTGCTTGGATGTCTGCTTTGGAGGTCTCTGCTGCTTAGGCAGATTTTTATTTAGAGCCTCCGAGTATGTTTTGTCTGTTTATGTCTTTGGTTTGCTGTTGTGGTAGGACTACGTGAGACTGGATTTGTGTTGTGTGAGGTTGCCTTCTCCTCCTGACTGGTTACACCAGTTCTGAGTTGAGAGAGCTCAGCCTCCAGTTTGGCTATATGGTTGCAGCTCTCACATATATTTGAACCTGTTTGGAGGAGGAGAGGGTTGTCTGTGCACATGAGACAGTTGTAACATTGCCTCAAGATTCCCAGATTCACCAGCTGGACTGGAGAGGAAACCATTAACTGACTTTTGGACATGCTAGAGTAGTATAGGGAACTCCTTTATCACTGAATTAAAAAGGACCAATAGTACAAGGTAATCGTAGATAGTATATGAGGATGTAGTGCTTTTAGTTTATTAGTGCTAAATTGTAAGATTGCTTATTTGTGCAAGTGCAGGGCCTTAGATTGAGAATAGGGTGTTCTTGCATGCTGTTCTTATTACCACTGTGGTTCCATATATGCATGTGTTCTGTTTGCTATGCAACTGTTCTGTATCTGGTGTCTGGGTTAATGGGTTAATCTATGCATGCTGTTATAACTTACCCTGGAATGTGTTGACTATTAATAACCCACATATGATGATGAAATCTAAACACTATAGCACATTTGGGAAGGGCGGTCCCAGTGGACCCACCTGTCCAACCTCAGCTGGCCATGGCACCAGGCACCAGCATGTTTGGGGCCCAACCCAGGACCTCCCTGTCCATTGGTCCTGCACCACCTTCGGTTGGAACTGCCTCAGGGGATGGGGCTCACCGCCCCAGGAGGGGGTGCGAACAGGAACCTGTCACCCGTCACCAGGATGGGGTCATGGTGTGTAGAGAGCTCAACCAGCAGCTTGGTGATCTTCTACACCAGCTCAAGGGCCATGTGTCACAACTAGAGTGTTAGTCTGGCTCTGCGACTAAGCCCCCCGTGCAGCCACCATTGGGGCTTTGAAGGTGCAGTGGTGACTGCCCATGAGTGGGGACCTCAGTCCCACTGTTTCCACTAGGGGGCTCATGGGCTTCCGATTTCCAAACACCCCTCCCCATCAAGGTGTTTACCCCCCCATATGTGTCATATACTGCCCCTGTATGTGTCTTGTTTGTCTTGTCTGTTAACCTACCCAACCTACCTCCCCAAATATACCTACTACCCCTCCCCAACATCCCACTCTCACCTGAAAAAAAAAGGGAATCTGTTCCCCAAAAAAAAAAAATCTCACCCCATACATAGCTGCCCATTTTGTACATGTGTCCACTGGACACATGTAATCTGTTCTAATTGGAATCACAACTTATTATTGTTGTCCACACCCCCACCCAGGGGTTTGTGTGTCCAAATCGACCTCCAAATTCAGTGTATATGCACAGCTGTTGTTGTAGAAGAAATGGGCAGATATGAACCTTCCTCACAGCCTTCCTGCACATCCCTAGCTCTTTCCTCTACTGTCTTTCACTCTTTGTGCCCCTTTTTCACCACTTTCCTATCAACCCTTTTTTCTTTTCTTTTAAAGAAATTAGCGGGGGGGGGTAAGCGGGAGTAAGCACTTTTAAGCAGCAGTAAGCAGGTTTCAGCTTGTTTGTATGGGGGTAAGCAATGCCTACACTGGTTAAGAAATTTAGAAGCTAACTGAGTATAAGAAACTGTAACCAGAATTTAGCAGTGCTTGCACTGCGCAAAACCATGCAAACCTGCTTACAACTGTTCAAAAGTGCCTTAATCATTCTGTATCCAACTGCCTGGTTCTGCCTAGCATCAAAACAATCAGCCTTTGCAAGGCTTGAACCCAGGACTCTGCACACCATAGCCAAAGTGATTTACTACTAAGCCATGTCAAGTTTACATAATCTTGATGTTTTCACAAACATATCATCCAGCCCAGTCATTCAACCTTACAGGCAATGTATTTCAACATGTAGATGTATGTGTGTGTGTGTGTGTGTGTGTGTGTGTGTGTGTGTGTGTGTGTGTGTGTGTGTGTGTGTGTGTGTGCGTGTGTGTGTGTGTTTGTACATATATATATGTATATATATTATCTAAATAGGTAAAACATATCTATATATGTAGATATAGATATATGTATATAGAATATATACATATATATATATATATATATATATATATATATATATATATATATATATATATAATCATAGGTAGGTACTAGGCTATTGGCCCTATGGCCTATATAAGCCTAGCCAAATGGTAACCCTGGCTTTTGCCACCCAAGAAAATTATTTTCCTGTACCCCTGTCAAGCAGAGCCACAGAAGTCATCCCCGGGGTGAATTTCCTATCACCCCATAAATCATCAGGATTTTTCTTGAAGAGTGCTAATGAGGAGGTTTGTTTGATATAGATAGGTAGTTTGTTCCAGAGTATGGGAAGTCTCTGAGACAGGAATCTATCCCTCCAGCATGTTCTGTTTATTGTGGTGACAAAGTTTAGGTCCCTAGAGCCTGTAGCCTGGAGGGATTGGGATTTCTTTAGGTGGAGCATGTCCAACAGCTCTGGGATTGACTTAGCTTTGTATATTAGGCAGAGATGGCCTCTGAGTAGGCGATATGCAACAGAGTAAAGCTGGGGTTTTTTGAGACGGTCTGCATAGGGCATCTATTTGAGGCCAGTAATCCTCTTTGTGAGGTATATCTGTGGCCTTTCCAGTTGTTGTAGATGTCTTGTGAGGTACATACCAATAGGGGCATTGTACTCTATAATGGGTCTAATGAGTGATGAGTAGAGGGGAACAATGACCTCTTTTTTCCTGGATGAGAAACCTTTTGTGATGATGTGTGCCACGCAGAAGGATTTCCTGACTACTGTGGTGATGTGATTATCAAAGGAGAGACTACTGTCCACCTGTGTCCCAAGGTCTCTTTTCACACTTTCAGTGTTAAGTAGACTACTGTCTATGTGGTAGTTCATGGGTACACATATATACATACAAATGCCTACATCTATAGATATATATGTCTACATCTATATGTCTAAATATATACAGGAAGTTATATATATATAAGTATATATATATATATATATATATATATATATATATATATATATATATATATTTATATATATATATATATATATACTTATATATATATATATATATATATATGTAGGAATATACGGATGCCGTTATATTTATGTAAGAAGATATAAATCTATATAGGTATATAGGGACATATATCTGTAGATAACAATGGGAAAATAACAAAAACATATATGTCCACATGCACCGTTAATGAGGTTGAGAGGCACAAAACAATATACGTCTTGTATGAATAGGTATACCCCCCCTACAGCCAAAGACATCCATCCTGCAATACACTACCAAGTGTTGCAGATCCCATAACCAGGAGCTGACACCACATGGGCATCCCTAGGATACATATACACAGACACATATATGCAGATACAGCTATATATAATATATATATATATATATATATATATATATGTAACTACACATACACATGCAGAGGTATGTATAGTAAGATACATATGTAGTAGGTACACACAATATGGAACAGCCACTATTCCTAAAGTTACCAGCTTACCAACTGGAGACTGTATGAGCCACCCATACAAATGACAATCATTGCCTGCAGCATATACCCACAGAGAAATCAAAGGATATAACATCACACACAGGTTTTCATAAATGGGAAAGCTTAATTCGTGTACTATTACAGTTGTATAGGCCATGTGGTATAGCTGTTTAGACATGTATATCCATATAAACTGAGTAATGCAACTGTGAAACAGTTATGCTAATACAGTAGTCTGGAAAAGTTAACAAATGTTGCTGTCCAGGCCAAGGTCATCAAGTAGTACAATAGTAAAGACAGACTGGGCCACAGGATACCAAACAATCAACAGTAAGTAATGCAGATGTATAGTTCAGCAGCCTCTATCTACACTCTGTAGACAATCCCTAGGGGGTAAAGACCTCAGTTGACACAATGGGATGTAACTGTTACATAACAAGGCACAACTGACACCATCACAAGCACACTGACAAACAGAACAGTCTGTATGGCAGGTGGCATTAGGCCTGCATTTAACCAAGGTGGATTGTATGGTAATGTACACTCATATACCTTAAGGCAGCTCACCCCTTATGGTCTTCAGGACTTTGGGCTTTCAGAATTCTGTAGAGCTCCGATATACATATATGTATATATAGATATATGCATATATAGATATATGTATATGTATATATTGCTATATGTATATATAGCTATATATGTATCCACATCCTATGTGTACAGATATGCCTAGTTATGTTGGTATATATGTAGATATCAGTAACTATTTGTGCATGCATATCTATTTTGATATACCTACTACTGTCAATATATATGTAGATATCCATACATGTATGTGCATATGTATCTCTATCTGTATATGTGTAAACATATATTGCTCTGTATATGTATGTATCTGGGTGTTTATTAGTATAGCTATATACATATACATATCCAACTATATATGTTGATCTGTATTTGTGTATGTCTATATAGACATCTAGACATCTGGATAATTATATGTACATATATCTTTACCATATGTCCTGAAGATGGAGTCTTGCCCTACCTCAGCCCCTATAATCCCAACTTTGTAGTGAAAGGGGATGTCAGGTATGTATAGCAGGTATATTTGTAGACTATTGCTACTGTAATAGGGAGTGTCTTCACAGACATGGTGTGTGTGAGGTCACATCTGCTTTTAACATGTGTGCAATTGGCTACTGACAGACATCCTAAGGACATCATAGTACAGTACCACTGCTAGCACATAATGCTCCTGTGGACTTCAGCAGAGATAATGGCTAATATATGTGGACAGTCTGACGCACTCTGGACATTCCAGAGGTATACATCAGTGCAAGACATGTGGCCCAATCCTGACAATGTGGACGCTAACAGCCATGTAGATGGGTATAACACGTAACTACTGGTATACATGTGGCCCCATAGGTTATACATTCACACATCCCTGCCTGTCCTGACACATAATAACCACTGCCATGGCCACATACTACCTACTAGATATTGACATACATCTGTACAGCATCTCACTGCTCTGTCTGACATACATGACTGTTATGGTGGCCCAGCAGCAGTACATTTGGCAAGTATTTGAACATTACATCTCACTGGGTAAGCTAAGCTGCTAGGCGTGTAACAAAGCACTATGCAGGCTACAGACAGACCGGCTCAACACTGGCCTACATTTCCTATGGGGAAATGCACATGTACCTGCATGTATAATAGGCTCTGCAGGCATGCCACAGCACAGAGTAACATACACCTGTGTGAAAGTGCATAACCACAACCAATGTGAACAGTCACAGCCACATATGGTATGCTAGCATATTATTACGGTATATTGACTATCTGTTCAACATCAACCTCATATGTGCCATTCCCACACTAACCCTACATATACTGGGCCACTACACAGTGTGCTCCAATGCCTGTTTGTGGTATGGGACATGTGCATGTATGACCCTACAAACATGTCAGCCGATAGGGTAACATACAGTGGAGCAGCATGTAACATCACATAGAACAGGACCAAGAACAATGACATCTTCCACAGTCTCTACACCGGCCAAGGTACATATAAACAATACACACACTGCCGACAATCACCATAAGTACACAGACCTCAGTGCTGTACACACAACCACAGAATGTCCAGGTTATGTCATCAAATATAACCCCTACTATACATAACACGTGTAGCAGTCTGATATCTCACCGGCTTGTTATCAGATATGATGTCATTAATTATGGTGCACAGCACATATGCACCACTTACTGCATGACATATGTACAAAGATTGACAGGGTTGTGGCTGGAGGCACATACACAGGGCCAGTATTGACATGTTACTGTGATAACCTCATACATTTACTGTTGTAACAGGGTTTGTTGCAACATATGTCCTATGAGGGATATGAAGTCAATAACTCTCACGGCTGTCACCATCTACAGACTGTAATCCTCACACTACCTTCTGCAGTTCAGAGATTAGTGCTCTGTAGGTAACACTTGAAACAAAAGCACCACACACTGTCCAGCTGCAGATGACCCTACAGATGGGTTTTCCGTCATAAACATAGCACTGACATGGCAAGTATGAAAACATGTAGGACAGCCATATCCACACACACCCTGTTAAACCAGCATTACTCCAAATGCAGTACAGCAGCACTTACAGTCTGTAGTCAGGTCAGACACATCCCCCTCCTGTGTGTTGGCCTGTTTCCACAGTGTATGTTGTTAGAGGTAAATCCCCAATCCATCTGAGATGCTGTTTGCCAAATAACAGATCGAGTTCCTGCTCACAGTGAATGAAAAGCCCAACACCAACACGATGTTCCTAGATATTGGTGTGCGTTTCCATGCAATTGGCTATGGGAATGTTACCATAGCTGTTTCACATGCAATCAGCTAGAGGAGGGCTGCAATTCTTGCAAAGGCTATCAGCTGATCCTGAGCATCACTTAAAATACACATGCTGCTGCCTAAACAATGCAGGTGTAAGTCTCCACATCCACCAGAGAGGGAGTGAGAGAGGCAGACAGAGGCACAGAAAAGCCAGGGAGGGGTGGGAGAGTAAAATTTAAGCATGTTTGTGTCACACACCTACCAGTACAGGGTATCAAACCCCTGATGACTATGTAGTGCTATCACATGCCCATGCAGTTATTGGATGCACCACATAGGTTACATATTGGGGAGCCCTCAGAATGTATATGTGATGGAGAGTGACATCTGCAACAGGGATATAGTAGCTATGTGGTAGGTGTAGTACATGTGCCTGTCCGCATGAACAGGTGTCAGCAGCAACACGGCCACACTCTCACAGTGATACACACACATTGACACACTTGGCATGACCAGGAATACAACTCATCACTAGTGGGATTGCCACAACACTGTACTGTGCAGGTTTCACATGCGCCACAGGGGTCATGTGGAGGTTTTATGTGCAAGGGGTATGTGGAGGTGTCTGACATCAGACAGCATGCTTCAGTATGCCAATGGGGGTTGTAGTGATTGTGCATGTGGTCATATGCATTATACACCACACACACAGACACGGGTGCCAATACTGACATGCATGGGTGTACGGCTTCATTGGCGTGTTGTGGTCGATGGTGCCAGATGGCTATACAAGGCTAGGTGGTGGGTATACCTTGGATTCAGACCACATGACAATGGTCTGCAATGTGGCTCAGGGGTGTAGTGTCTGGAGTTGCCCACACAGGTGGGTATTGTATTCACCATCCAGTCACCTGGGTGACTATTGCATGTGGCCTATGCTGTGCATTGCTTGCCATGTATGTGTTCCTTAGTCCATGATATGGACAGTGTCTGGGATGTGCACACCTTCCACAAGCATGTACAATGACATCTGGAACTGTACCTGGGGTGTTTGACCCATGTTGTGTACATAGATTGTTATCATCAGATGTGTCTGTCCTGGCCTCATGTGGCGGGAACTGTTAATGGACAGCAGGTTGACCCTGCACCTATATTGATAGCATGATACCGGTATTCCCTGCTGTCAGTGATATCTGTCCATACAGGGCTTGTGTTTCAGACATGGTATTTAATGGCACCACAGGTGTTGCAGGTGTCCAGTGGGGAACATGAGGGAGGTGCACTGTTGGCATGTACATGCCTATTGGACTGATGGACAGGGTGCCATGCTCTCTGTAGCCCACTGCAATCACACCATGGTTACTATCAGTGGGCAATATGCAGTGTACTACCAACATAGCATTTGTTCCCTAGGCAAGAGTGTGTGTGTGTGTATGTATGAGACAAGGGCTGAGAGTGTTCCCCTGGGTAATACAAGGGTTGCTAATGTTGTTCAGCTGGCATTGATGTCACATTTAAAGGTATGGATTTATACCCCAGCCTTTCAGCTATTTCACATCTGTTATCCCTGTATGGTAGATATTGTGATATATACTTGGCCCACCATATAAGAAGTTTGCAAAACCCACTCTACATTGTGTCCAGTTGTTACACACTCACAACCACCACTACACAGGATACGAATGACAAACACAGACACACACACACACACGCACACACACACACACACACACACACACACACACACACACACACACACACACACACACACACACACACACACACACACACACACACATGACATGTCTGGGATTAGAACTACTATCTAACTAGTATATTACACTACAGCACTATGCCATTATAGGACACACCATGGAGATTACTGGAGTACTCCTTCCCCAAAGGTATATTTCACAGTGAATGACATCAGCAGGATTGCCAAAGTAGGGCATTTGAATTGTACTGAGTGTAACTAACCTAAAATGCGTTTCTCCCTATACAGACAAAGAAACACACACAAAACATCCATAACTGCCACGTGCAAGACTAGAACCCCTACCAAAGTTCTATATCACACTACAGCATGAGACTGTTACATGACGCACCACAGGGATTGCTGGAGTGTCCCTTCCTCAAAGGTGTATTTCGCAGTGAATGACATCAGCAGGATTGCCAAAGTAGGGTATTTGAATTGTACTGAGTGTGACTGGCCTAAAATGCATTGATCTCTACACACACACACACACACACACACACACACACACACACACACACACACACACACACACACACGGACACCATTGCCAAGTCTGGGATTATAACTCCTACCTAACTATTTTATCACACTACAGCTGTACTCAGTTATGGAACATGCTACAGAGATTACTGGGCGATAACCTTCCCAGATGTGTATTTCTAGGTGGATGACATCAGCAGCCTTGCCAATGTAGGGCATTTAAATTGTAGGGAGTGTGAGTAGCCTAAAAGGAATTGCTCTCTACACAGACAGGGACACACACACACACACACACACACACACACACACACACACACACATACACACACACACTTGCCAAGTCTGGGATTAGAACTCCTACCTAACTGTTTATTCACACAACATCAGTATGCAGTTATGGGATGCGCTATGGAGATTACTGGGCTACAACCTTCCCAGAGTTGTATTTCTAGGAGAATGACATCAGCAACCTTGACAAAGTATGGCATTCAAATTGTAAGGAGTGTGACTAGCCTAAAAGGAATTGATCTGTACACAGACAGGGACAGACAGACACACACACACACACACACACACACACACACACACACACACACACACACACACACACACACACACACACACACACTTGCCAAGGCTGGGATTAGAACTCCTACTTAACTATTTTATCACACTACAACAGTACGCAATTATGGGATAGACTATAGAGATTACTGGGCTACAACCTTCCCAGATTTGTATTTCTAGGTGGATGGCATCAGCAGCCTTGACAAAGTAGGGCATTTGAATTGTAGGGAGTGTGAGTAGCCTTAAAGGAATTGCTCTCTACACAGACAGGGACAGACACACACACACACACACACACACACACACACACACACACACACACACACACACACACACACACACACACACACATACACACTCACACACACTTGTCAAGACTGGGATTAGAACTCCTACTTAACTATTTTATCACACTACGGCAGGACACAGTTATGGGATGCAATACAGAGAGTACTGGGCTACAACCTTCCCAGAGGTGTATTTCTAGGTGGATGACATCAGCAGCCTTGACAAAGTACGGAATTTAAATTGTAGGGAGTGTGAGTAGCCTAAAAGAAATTGTTCTCTACAGAGACAGACACACACACACACACACACACACACACACACACACACACACACACACACACACACACACACACACACACACACACACCACACACACACACACACACACACACACACACACACACACACACACACACACACACACACACTTGCCATGTCTGGGATTGGAACGCCTGCCTAACTAGTTTATCACACTACAGCAGTACGCAGTTATAGGATGTGCCACAGAGATTACTAGGTTACAACTCTCCCAAAGGTGTATTCCACAGTGGATGACCTCAGCAGGCTTGTCATAGTAGGGGTATGGGGAGGGCAGTGTGTGTGCATTGGCCATAACCCATTCATCCAGAGGTTGACACACCACATGCAGGCACACACAGGGTCATATATCACAGGTACGTGTATACAGCTGCTAGATGACTACTTGCTTGTACAGTCATGTTGCACAGCTAACACTTGCACCACATAGTCTGTAATGCTAACAGATACTGGTGGCTAATATTTACAGTGAGTGACATCTGAACCTCATGTGGTTGTGGCCCTTTGGCTGTGTGCTGAGTGCGATAGGCCTGGATGGCCCCTTGTCACAGTCACCCTCTTCCACACATCTATGTATGTCTACCTTTGGCTTATTATAGTGTGTTGTCCTTATATATTTGCCTGTATTCCTATCCACTGTGTGTGCAAAGCATGAGTGGTGCATACTGAGGAGTGTCTGCACTAACATCTGTGACTGCTAGATATGCCTGGTCCACTGGAGTTTGCAGACATGGCCTTCATTTGTTTAAGTGTATGAGCATGCTCAGTATGACCTTTCAGTATGTTGTTGACTGACATTGCCTTCATTTCTCTAAGTGTGTGAGCATGCCCAGTATGCCCATCTGTATTGAATGTGTTGATCGAGTCCAGGTAAGTTGTACTTCAGTGCAGACCTTTGTGTTGTACACCAACAGGTAGCACACTGTTTCTGCAGGGTATCCATCGATCATTTGGTAATATGGGGACAAACTGTGCAGGGGATAGTGTGTACTGTAGGTGATTGTGTCTGTGCTGCTTCAGCTGCATGGTACTGCTGTTACCAGAGCTATTCAGACGTGTACTGTTATACACAGTGATGTTTTCTGTCCTCATGTACTGTCAGGTGGACATTCTTGCTCACAGTGATGTCTTGGGGGACAAGGGTGACTGCGGATGTGTCCGGTATTGTGGGCAGACACCTACATAGTCAAGGTAAGTTATGCCATTCTGGAGGGGGAGCTGCAGACACTTGGTGCTGGGTTTGTGTATCCGGTTCAGCACCTAGGTACAGTACTGGCAGAGGATCCCATACTTGTATGCCCATCAGCATGACAGTATGGGCTTATCTTGCTGTGGCAATGCCTCACAGCTGTACAGATTCACACAGGTCAGCCAGGGGCAGGGGCAATGGGTCAGGATATTCATCCAATTGTGGTGTACAGGCAGGTGTGTAGCCACTCATGTATGTGTTTGCAGCCAGGGATAGTGTGTGCACACAGCTTGGTGCCGGACCCTGCACATTCCATGCTGCCCATGCTCCCACCCTCCCCCTCTGTTATTCTAACCTCTTCCATACATTATGCATACATTCTCTGATATCGCCCCATCACAGGTGTGTGTTAGTGTTGGTTCACAGTTCATGCAGTGGGACATGGTGGACATGTTACTGTGGTTTGTCCACATGGCCTTGCATATGGCGTATGTGGAGTGTGTTATTTTGTTATTTGGGTGTTCACAACATAACATGCATTAGCAGTACGTGTGAGACACAGGCCTTTGGCAGATGCCTGTAGGGCATTAGGTGTTGCTGCATGCCAGATGTGGCAGGTCATTGCATTCTGACAGTCCTACAGTCCCAGACCACCATACAGTATATTCCCCTGGGGTGACAGTGTAAGTGTGACAGGTGTTCATGCCAATACCTCCTAACAGTCTTGCTCAGGAGGTGTAGATGCTGGCAGGGTACTACCTACTGCTAGGGACACACTTGCATGGGACACCTGCACTGCATGCTTCAGTTTCCACTATTGCCATATACAGGTGGGGTCTTACTGTACCCATTCCCCACAGCAGGGATATGACCAGAGAGGAGCCTGTGGGTGTTGTTTGCATGAGCTGGGTGCATGTGTGCTATGGACACTACTTGCATATGACACACAGATATGCATTGGGCATTCCAGTTATGCTTGCATGTGCAGGTACATCAGCTGTTTCCCAATACATCAGTCCTACCTCCTTTGTGCCCTGCGAGTGTTTGGGCAGACAACACCAGTATCCCCATACTACAGGACCAAATAATGTGATGCATACCTGCATGTACGTTTCCAAGGGTGTGTCCATTTCACAGAGACACAATATATACTGCCAGACAGGGGTACTTTCCCCTGTGTACTGCTTGTATATGTAGACCAACAGTCATGCCATGTCAGTCTTTCAGATGGTGACACATATTACCACCATACATTTGCAATGGCTTACTGCTAGCTTGTGTTATACTGATGGATATTGTGTATGGCACTGCAGTTGTGAGGACTTGTCCCTGTCATCAACGGTAGTGGGTAATGGCCACCAGGCTTACCTCAACATGCATACATACCAACCACTCTCAAATGATATGGGACATGCACCAACCTAACACACATATACCTGCATATTGTGCAGATGCTACAACCTATCCTGCTACCTTGGCCACTTCTGTGCATCTGTGCTCCACTGGTATTAGACCTACTGGCTGTGACTGTTGTTGGGTATGTGAACCCCCCTGACTGGCATGTGTGAGTCACTTACCATGAGGGTGTATGAGTATTGAGGGTGGTGCTGCAGGGCTGCCTATGTCAGATGCACATAGTACACTCCCTACATATGGTTGAGCACAGGTAGTGTCATGTTTGGCATCCCTTTTACTGTATGTGAGAGTCAGAGAGAGGTGTTATTCCCTGGGTCCCTCCTGTGTCAGTGTATGTGCTATGCATTGCCTTTTTGCCAAGGCCAGGGCATACTGGGCATGCCTCCTTCTGCCTACTGGGGCAGGCTCAGGTTGTTCCCCTCTTCTGAGTCACTCTGTGCCTGTGCAGGCCTTGGCAATGGTGGGGAGGCTGTGTGGCCCTGTCCCATGCTGTTTCTGCTGCAGCTGTTTCCACAGGATCATATTGTCTAGCATGGCACATACGATGACAATTTGGGTACATGTAGCTGGTGAGTACTGCAAGGCTCCACTGGATGTGTCCAGGCACCGGAACCGTGACTTGAGCATCCCAAACACATTCTCTACTATAATTCTGATCTAAAGAAGTCTGTGTATGTATGTATGCAGACGAAAAGCGCTTAATACTACATCAAGTTTTTTGTTTTTATCTTTTTACTGTGGATAGCAGCAGTTTTGCTGCACTTTCATGTCTGCTGTTTATTAATTAAATACTGTTTGGTTCTACGCTGGCGTTGCTCCTGTGGCGTTCTTTGTGTAGTCAATAATTCTGGTCTGTGCATGTGCCTCATTATGGAGTTCTTGTTCGGGTGTGTGTGCATTTCTGATGGGTGTCATCAGCCACGGCTCCAGTGTATATCCAGCATCCCCCACTAGGTGACCGTGAGGGATGTCCCTATTGGCAAATCTCTTGTCCAGCTGTGTTAGAGGCCAGATGTGGGAATTGTGATAGCTTCCAGGGCAGCCAGCACAAACATTCATTATTATGCCCCGGGCATCGTACATGACCTGGCAGTTGATGGAGGGGAAGCCCTTGTGGTTGATGTAGAGCCTACCCCGCTCACTGGGTGGTGCTTTAATGCATATGTGCATGCAGTCTATAGCACCGACTACCTCAAGGTATTCTGCTATTTGGTGGAAAAGTTGCATATTGCTGGCCAATGCCTCACGGGTGTTGGCATGTGCTCACCGACATGTGCTGACATGGCATCCAGGAACTGGTGGAGCACCCTGGATGCTGATGCCTGTGAGATCCCCATAATATCCTCATTTGGCCTTTGGAAGGTACTTGTAGTATTTTTAGGCCTACACATACATTGGTATCCACTGGGATGGATTCCCCTCTGTTAGTTCTCTGTGTCTGGCGTAGCCCACACAGCTCAACAATTTACTGTAGGAGGTTCCAGTCCACCCTATAGTGCTCCACTATCTCCAGCTCATGTAGACCCTGGTAGGTTACCCTGGGTCTGTACACTTTTCTCCATCTCCTCACTGTTGGTTGGTCAATAGCATTCACATCCTCACCATGCTCAGCCTCTTCCACAAGTTGTTGTTTGATAGCTATTGCAGCCCCTATCATTTTGTTGTTTTGTTTGTTAAAAGTTCCCCGCTTGTATACACCGGTGGTGTAGAGTGTGGGAAAAACCATAGGGGAAGTTGTTTACATAGTTTATAGTAGTGTTCTGGGCTGGGCTGATCTGCTGCCTGTGTAATTGGATGATTCTGATACATTTCACCTGCTAGCTATGCTAGTTCTCCTAGATTACCTTCCTACTGCTGTCTTCCCTTCCCATTGCCTTCCTGTTTAAGCCCGGGGGCACGCCGCATAAACACAGTGCTCAAATGTGCACAGAGCTGCTATTTCCTGGTTTAACTTTTTTTTTTCCTTTAAAACCCGGTGAGCGGTGTGCACACCTGCTTAAGTAATGTAAAGAGTGCTAGGCAGACTCAGACACACCCCCTTGATTAGCTGTGCTTAGCTAGGAACAAACCTGAGTCCCAGGGCTCAAATCCACTTACAGTATGCCTGACATGCACCCCCATGATGTCACCTAACTCCTAGGCTTGCACCAAGCTATTCCTACTCTTACACTGTTGGGACCTGACTAGCATGCTGGGGAAAACTGGGATTCACTATCATTCCCCTCATCTGCATAGGATTGCCTGCTAATGCATAGGTACATGTCTCACAATGAGCCTCCCCCCTTAGCAACCACTGTTCACTGGCCATGTTGTCTTCTGCCTGCCATTGACTTTCATGGCAGAATACTGATTTTAGTTAGACTACTTATTTTAAGTTTATTTTATTATTTTCCCCTCTATCCCATTTGCGCGCTGCTGCCCTGCACTTAAACAGGTGAGATTGGCTAAAAAAAAATAAAAGTTGAATTTTTTATTTTGTAAGCTGTTTGCAATATCAGTGGCCTTATACTTGGCCATTGTGATGCTTCCTGAATTATATGCAGCCTTTATTTGGAGTTGTCATGGCTCCATTTTGGATTTTGCAGAAATGTACTCGGTTACTGAGTACGTTACTGCACATTACACTATTCCTGCATGGCCAGTTTCAAGCTTCCTGGATCGCAGTTTCACCTCATTTGCATGGATTTCTCCTGCAAATGGGATGATTTGTATACAGGGGCTTAGTCCGTGCAGGACTAGTGCAGGAGAGCTCGTGAACGCCCCTGCAGGCTCTTCATGGATCGCACGGCAGACATATTGCCTGTTAGAGCTCCTGCACTAATCCTGCATGCCATGTAAGGCATGCAGAATCAGGGGGGTTTGTTTCTCATACTGTGTTCCCCTGTATGACACATTTTTTCAGCTTCTCTTCATTAAAATTGTTGTTAATATAGTCATTGTTCAAGCATAACTCTTTCTTACTTTACTCATGCATGTTAAGCCTAACTTTGCCACAGCCCTTATCCCCAGTCCTACATATTATCTTATGAAAAGGCCTTTGCCTAACAGCACTACTACACAAGACACCCAGACATAAACATTACACATGCACAACACTAAATATAAACTAGCATAGGTTTTACTCTTATCTTAACCAAAATATAAGCACACATTCACCTTGCACTCTCTCATGCAGACCCCCCCCCCCCAACACACACACACACAAACCTTCTTAACTATCCAGATATTCACAGAATGCCCAGATTTTTGACTAATGTTTTTGTGCTTTCACATATAAAATGTGTGGTTTTCCATAAAATCATCAATGACTGATATCACTAAATGACAGTCCATTTTGATTCAGACTTTATATCCTTCAGGAAATGCACGCTAACACAAAACCTGTTATTATAGCCACTTTCTATGTTTTTAAAAGCAATATGAAAAATCCGTCCTTATTTTTGAGTTTTTATTCCTACATTATTTTCGGCATTGTTCTGATTTTCTGGTGCTAAGAGGTTGGAAGTTATGATGCACACACTCACAAACACACAGACCGAAAAATCTAATCCATTATTTAGTCATTACCCCAACCTTAAACAGCAAGCAGTAATGACAAATCCTTCATCATATTCAAAAGTATCATCATTAGAAGCAAAAACCCCACTTACCTGCAGGCAAACAAACACCACACTGCCTACATGTTAATGTTCCAATGATCAACATGTCAGACAATTGGAAAGCTGTCCTTTCTGCAAAAAAAAAAAAATACACTACATCTCACAATCAGCAAAAGCACTTTCAGTAATTTCATATGCAGCTTATATATGTAGATGAACATAAATCTGTATATATATATATATATATATATATATATATATATATATATATATATATATATATATATATGTATACACACACACACACACACACACACACACACACACACACACACACACACACACACACATCATCATCATCTTCTTTCGGCTGTTCCCGTTAGGGGTCGCCACAGCGGTCATCTGTTTCCATTTCTTCCTGTCCTCTGCATCATGCTCTTTCACACCAACCACCTGCATGTCCTCTCTCACCACATCCATAAACCTTATCTTAGGCCTTCCTCTTTTCCTCTTACCTGGCAGCTCCATCCTTAGCATCCTTTTCCCAATATACCCAGCATCCCTCCTCAGCACATGTCCAAACCAACGCAATCTCGCCTCTTGCTTTGTCTCCAAACTGTCCAACCTGAGCTGACCCTCTAATATACTGATTCCTAACCCTGTCCATCCTAGTCACACCCAGTGCAAATCTTAACATCTTTAACTCTGCCACATCCAGCTCTGACTCCTGCCTTTTCGTCAATGCCACCGTCTCCAACCCATATAACATAGCTGGTCTCACTACCCTCTTGTAGACCTTCCCTTTCACTCTTACTGGTACCCGTCTGTCACAAATCACTCCTGACACTCTTCTCCACCCATTCCACCCTGCCTGTACTCTCTTCTTCACCTCTCTTCCACACTCACCATTACTCTGAACTGTTGATCCCAAGTACTTAAACTCATCCACCTTTACCAACTCTACTCCCTGCATCCTCACCATTCCTCTACCCTCCCTCTCATTTACACACATATATTCTGTTTTAGCCCTGCTGACCTTCATTCCTCTCCTCTCTAAAGCATATCTCCACCTCTCCAGGGTCTCCAACCCAGCCACTGGGGATGCACAAGCCAGTGCATTTCTTTGTGCCAGTCCCAAGCCCGGATAAATGGGGAGGGTTACGTCAGGAAGGGCATCTGGCATAAAACCTCTGCCAAATTACTTATGCGGAGAACATACGCATACACACATATATATATATTATATGTTATATATTATATTGTAGCAATAACCCATGCCTGGGTGTGGGTAATGCTGGATTTACCCACGGTTGGTGTGGTTTGGTCACAAGGGTGAAGCCCGAGTGGCCAAAACAAAGCCAGCCGTGGGTAAATCCAGCATTACCCACACCCAGGCATGGGTTATTGCTATTATACAATGGCATTATTTAAGAAAAAAAATAATTACTTTTCTTAAATAATGGCATTGTATAATGCCTCCTTGCTGCCCTTCCGCAGCTGTCTGGTATTCTGTGGCATTTCTGATGTACTGCGCATGCATATGCATACGCAGTACATCAGAGCTGTGGGCAAAACCAATGGAGAAAGCAAGATCTCCGTTGCTTTTTACAAACTGTTTCACTATGTTAAATGGGTTTAACATAGTGAGACAGCTTTAAAAAAAGCAACGGAGAATCTCCCCATTTAACATAGCGAGACAGTTTTGAAAAAAGCAACGGTGAAAGCAAGATCTCCCGATCTCCAGACAGAGAATCTCTGTTGGTTTTTTTAAAGCTGTCTCGCTATGTTAAACTCCTTTAACATAGCGAGACAGTGTGAAGCAACGGAGATCTTGCATTCTCCGTTGCTGTAAAAAAGAGTTATAGTAATGGAAAAAGTCCGGGCGACCGGACCTTTTTCCATTACTATAACTCTGATTTACAACGTGCATGCTGACCTATCAGCATGCACGTTTTTGAATATGAATGGGGGGGTCGTTGTATAATAACAGTTATACAACTAACTCTTGCTGTCTTTACTCTACGGTATCCAAAGCAGATGATATATTGTACTTTGTATATTTTGTATATAATGTATACTACCTTTTGTTATTCTACCAAGAAATTTATGATAAGATTGTATGTCTGATTTTTAAGTTACCTCTGAATGTATGTAGAAAATGTGTTTGTATTTGAATTCCTTTTGTATGTGGAGCTTTTCTCCCCGGGCCTCCATTGAAAATGGGCACTTTTTGGCCCAGTGGACCATCCCAATAAACCAATGCAAATAAATAAATAATAAATATGTATGTGTATATATATATATATATATATATATATATATATATATATATATATATATATATAAAATATCTAATTTTAAATACTGTTATTTTATCTCCTCTACCACCATTATAGCTAATGAACAGATTGTTTAGTGCAAGTTTGGATGACTTATCACTTTTAAACTGAAGCCAGAGCTTAGTTAAATCACGATCCTCAACAACTCTAGCTGAAAGGTACTTCACTTGAAAGAAGTTAACCACCTTGGCAGAAGGACCATCTCCCATTTAAGGCAGATGACCTATTTTAATTGCAGCCAGAACTTAAAATCACTGCCACCAGAAGTGCTAGATTTCTTAGAGGTCCTTCCTTTCAGAGAACGTCACCTCTATGATATACTGACCATCTCCCATTCAGGGCAGCTGACTTAATGTAGGCAATTTTCTCCCACACTTTTTTTGTTAACATAAAGAGATATTTTGGAGGTAGCTAGAAAGACATCTGCCTATTTATCCCTAGCTGTGTTATTGGTTTGTTTCTTTCTTAATTAAGACAAAACATTTATTTTCAGCAACTTGCATGCATACCTTTATTCAGATTCATCTCAATTGTTATTTATTCTTTAAGCTAAGCACCCCTCCCCCTTAGCAGTTGCTTACTATCCACAGGACAAAAAGGCTTTTACAAGCTTTCAAATTTACATATACAGATTTGTACATCTTTGTAGCAAATATTTTTTTAAAGCACCTTCAGAGTTCTGGTCATTGGAGTGCAGACTAGTAATGTATTAGCGTTGTTCACTTCTTTCCCAATTAAATCTGTAGTGTTCTTACCTTTCACTGTGCCATTTTCCAATACATAGTCTTTTCTCCCCAGGCCTCCGCTAAAAAAGGACATTTTGTCCAGTTGGACTTTCCCGGTAAACAAATGTAAAATAAAAATAAATTCTCATCTCATCCACCTCTACCTCCCGTCAAACTATCGACTGGGTTAAGCATGGAGTGAGTTTAGATCTCTCATCAATGTAAGTTAATATATAACTGGCTATGTCAATGTATCAAGCCAGGCTAACTCGAATGTGTAAAAATCTGTTAACCAGTTTATTGTGTAATTTAATTCAATCCTGACTTGTGCTCAGGACTATCTGTAACCTGTGGAACTTGTTTAACTTGCTTACTTATGTAATCTCTGTAAATAGCCTGTTTGTAATATGTAATGCTGGTATTATGTAATGCTGTATCTGCTTACCCTTGGAGCTTTTCTCCCCGGGCCTCCGCTAAAAATGGACATGCATCCAGTCGGACTATCCCGGTCAACAAATGTAAAATAAATAAATAAATAAAAATATTAAGTGTATCTACTGTAGCATTTGTTACTACTGTTTCTGTAAGGTTTCTTTTGCAAGCAGTCTATATATTATATTATTCCAACTCCTAACATGGGGCTGAAATTAACACACTACACTGTGCATCCTGTTCAATGTTGCATATACTAAGCACACAAAGTATAAGGTGCCTTGCATTAATTTTACAATACTGTTCTCAGCTTTGCATTAATGAATGCAATTTTGCATACTTTTGCTTTTAGACTATAATTACATGCTGAAATAAGTCTGTGTAAATTCTATAGGGCTTGTTGGATCACACTCTTCTTTTAGCAAAGTTTACTCGCATATTTAATATTAGTGACTTTCTCACCTCATTTCAATGACTGTCCTGTTAGATAACTTAAAGTGGCATTAATCGATTACAGTATGTAGACTGTAAGCTCTGGGTAAGAACAGACTTCTAAGACTGAATTGTGTTTCAAGTATCATGCTGTTTTGCCTAATCTGTAGTATACCAATGTCGATAACATGAACTGCTTAAACTTGACACTCTAGCAGAACATGCAGTTGCTTGCTAAGTATATTTTGCTGCAATGTCTTGGCTATTTTAAGTGCACTATAGATATTGGTTAAGTGAATCACATTTGTTTGTATGTTTTATGTGTACACTTTTCTTATCCTATGTTACAGCATACCTCTCAAACTTTCAGCATACAAAATCTGGACAAAGCCACAAAAAATGGGGGGACAGAGGCCCTAGAATAGAGACAATTTTTAAATATTGCACTTATAAGCTTAAAAAGTCTACAAAATAACAACTTTTGCATTAGCATGATTTTTCTGAAGGGTATGAACTCTGAAATTCATGTCTCCCATTATATTCTGACTTTAATCTTCAAGGATTTGCCAGAAAAAAACAAACATTTTATGAGAAACAAACCAAAAATGTCAGACAAAAATCTGGATGTTCTGCAAAAATCTGGACAGCTGAGAAGTATATGTTACAGGCCCTGAAATTGCACCCTACAGTTTAATTGCAAGTACAAATTAATTAAATCACAACTGCCAACATTGCTACCTAATCATCCTTCCCTTCAGAGAATTTCACCACCTTAGTAGACTGTCCATCTCCTGTTCAGGTCAAATGAACTGTGTAGTCATTTTTCTGTCGCAGGTGTTTTTGAACATGAAGTGATGTATTTGTGGTGCTCAGTAGCTAGAAAGATGCCTCCCCATTTCTGCACTAGCTGTAATATTGGTAAATTTATTTTCTAATTAAGAAAAATTACTGAAAGTTTTAATACAAAACATTTATTTTCAATAATTTGCATCTATGCATTTATTCAGATTAATCTCCTCTCTTATTTACTCCTTAAGCTAAGCATCCCAAACCCTTAGAAAATATTTACTATCCACATGACAAATAAGGCTTCTCCAGTCTTTCAAACTCACTCACCCATGTTTGCATGTCTTTATAGTGAACAGCTTTTTAAGCACCAACAATCTGTTCCATTCACACTTACTATGCTGGCACTAACTCTCCTCCCCTACCCTATCCCACTTTCCATCCAACCCTACTTTATCTATATTTATACTTCACTTATCTCCTCCCCCTACTTCTACAACCAATCCTCCCATTTGTCAGGCAACCTATTAGATTCTACTGCATCAGTCCACTAAACCCTCCTTCTTAACTCACCCACACTCTCTTTAATGTAGTTTACATGTAATTTCTATCCTCAAAATCCTCTATGCTGATACTCCTCCACTTGCCATAAGTCTCCTCCTTCTCACATTCATTACAACCCCACATTCACTAGCTATAAAAATACACGTATCCACTATTGTATCCAGCACTACCAAATATAAATATACAAACATCTTTCATGAACCACACACACACACACACACACACACACACACACACACACACACACACACACACACACACACACACACACACACATTATATAACATATCTCCCATTCTCTGTATGAAACCGAAAATAGTACTGACTGCCCATTGTTATCATACAATAAAAATTCAAATTATCAGAATTAAATATGTTTTGACCAACAAATTATTTTCACTCAATATCACTCATTGTTGTGATATCCACACCAGTCCAGATCCTGCTCTACTTCCAACTTCCAAAGCCACTTAAAATCTCTGAATTTTGTTACAATTAATCTCAGTAGCATATGCAATAAAATAACCAACCTTCATTCCTTGATTTCTCACTATAGACATGATATACTAGCAGCCATAGACACTTGGCTTAAACCAAATATAAATGACTCAGTATTTCTAGCACCCCAGCTACAACATTATTTGAGTTGAGAAATTACTAATGAAAGTTGGTGCCATGCAGCTACTGTAATCCATTTCCTACAGTCTTGCTCTAGTTTCTAACAACCTACCAACAGTTGCAAATCTTGAAGTCTGTATCACCTTCCTAAAATTAAACACAGCAAAAAGCATATGTATTACTGTACTTTATATTACCCCTTGGAATAATATTCCCATACTTGAATTGCGAATGAAACTGTTATTCTAGGTGACATTAATTAAATTTGACAGAATTTAACCTCTGATTTCCCAATAAACCATATAAATTTATATACAATTAATCACTACTCTAAACAAGATATAATAATGTAAACAAACAAGGCATCATTCTGACCCTAACAAATTTACCAATGTAGGTACACTCCCTGGCACACTTAGTGACCACCTACCAGCCAGTGCCTTTAGAATTTTTCCTCAAATTGTTAAAGAACACAACTACAGAACAACTCATAATCTTTCTAAATTTGACCCCCAGGATTTCATTGACATATTAGAAGCCATTATTTGGGCCTCATTAGTAACCCATCCACTTAGATGAAAGCGTCAGTCTTTTTAACACTATGCTCTTCAACATCCTAAGTAGTCTAGCTCCACTCTGTACTACAACGGTTAAATCCATCATTCCTCATGGCTTTCAAAAGACAGTAAACAACTCATAACAGACAGAGATAAAGCTTGGAGAGAATGGCTGAAAAACAAAACAAATTGTAACCTAGGAATGTTTAGACAACTTCAAAACTAGGTAAAAAATGGTAATTAAGGATATAAAACAATTTTATACTCTCCAGCAGACCAATCATAAACACAACCCAAAACATTTTGGTTCTCTGTCATCTCCATTCTCCATCCTGTGTCCCAAAAAGAGCCCATCCTCTCAACATAAAAAACACACCACATCAAACAGCCACTATGTTTAACATCATCTTCATCAAAAGTATCTCCAACGTAGTTACATTCTTACTTTATACACCTTAAGCCACCTACATTAACTCTTCTATACCTCTCTTTTCCTCACTTGCCTCCCCTAAACCTCCTTCAGTATCTCATAGGCTGTAACTATCCCATCTTACTCTATTCATGATATCACAACTAACTCTCCCTCCTTTACTCTTCAACCAATCTCTATTACTTCAATTAAAAAAAAATATTTTCTAACTCAAACCTTGCTCTACCTGTGCAGATATCTTTTTCATGAATATCTCAGACTCACTGCAGATGCCATTGCCAATCAAGTCCGCATCATAAGTTCATAGGTTCATAGGTATATACTCGGCTAATGCCCACCAGGGCCTTGCTAAGCTCAGATATGCAATCCACCCCCAATTGTGTATCTATGTATCATGGGAGTTTATTAGAAGGGCATATATTAGAAAGATTCTAGAGGTTTTGTGGGGGTATGCTAGTTTGGGCATTACTGCCTGCATCTGTGCCTCTGTCTATCAGAGATATGGGACCAGACCTGGGGTGAATTTCTGATTTCCCATCCATTGCTCAAGGTACGGTTAAATAGGGTTACCAGATCAGGGGAATCCTCTGAGACACATATCTGTCTCATCAACATGTCTTATATATCTCACAAGCAAAATTTAAATTCTTGGATCTAGTGGTTCTGATGCTGTAAATTTTGCAGATGTGCAAAAGCTCCATTAGAGCATGATCCAAGGATGCCTTGTATGTCAGGCTGAGACTGCATCTCAGTAACCTGTAGGAGACAGAATATACAGATAAGGCTTTAAGAAGATCTGCATAGCATGATGTGTTTATACCCTGGATTCTCTTGGTGAGGAACATTTGTGGGTGTTCCAGCTGTTGAATCTTTCCATTCTGCTCTGATCTAGTCAGGAACATGCCTGATTTTTCTTAGTACCTTAGCCAAATGTTGGTCAAAGGCCAGATTACTGTCTACATATGTTCCCAGATCCCTGATCCTTAGGCCTATTCTTAGGGTGCCTTATTGATAGAGTAATTAGTCTGAGTGACAGTTTTCCCAAAAGGCACTATAATGCATTTCTTGGCATTGAGTTTTAATCCATGCCTTTGGCATCAGTCATTTGTCTGTGTTAGACGATCTTGTAAGATGTCATGTGGGAGCATCTGTGATAGCTCTTTTTAGACCATCTTGTAAGATGTCGTGTGAGGGACATCTGAGAATGCTCTCCATTTACAGTCATCTGCGAACTTGGTCAGCCAAAGGACCATAACATTAGGTTTTACCTCCAAGAAGTAAATGAAGTAAATAAAAAATAGGAGCAGCCCCAGCAGAGAGCCCTGAAGTACCCCACTAGTGACCAGTCTCTTAGTCAAGGTAGAACCACCAATCCTGACTGCCTGTGCCATGTTTGTGATCCAGCTAGAAATCCAGCAGGTTACGCATTTTTTTCCCAGTTCAGTAAATATTTCAACAATATGAAGTAAGGTATTGTATCAAACATCTTAGCCAGGTCCAGATAGGCAGTGTGTACTGTTTTCCCCTCATCTTTTGCCTTGGTAACCTTCTCAAAGAAGTCCACATGGATTAGTTTGAGTGACCTTCCTTTGACAAAGCAAAATTTTACTGGGTCCGGTTTCTAAAAGTTACCTATGTCTTTGCTGATCATTTTGATGAAAATTCATTCCATGGCTTTTCATATTAGACTAGTCAGATTACCAGATCTATAGTATTTGGTGTTGGTTGATGGTCTACCCTTGTGAAGTGGGATAACCACTGCAGTCCTCCATTCTCATAGTACAAAGCCTGTATTGAGCCTATAGTTAAAAGTGACTCAAGCACTCCTGATAAGTCATGTTTCAAGCTATTTATGTGGCATTCCAGGACCTTCCTGGGGTCAATTGAAGCTGTGTTTCTGACCCATGCAAGAGCTGCCAGGACCTGCTTCCTGTTAATAGTTGTGGGAGTTATGCTAGTAGGTATTTCATGAGAGGAGACAGCAGTGAGTGAGGGGTAAAGCTTGACCTGAATTTGTCATCCAGCAAATTCACTATGTCACTCTAGTCAGTGAAGGTAGCACCAATGACGACCAATTTGGCACACTGATGTGTGCTGCTTTTCAGGTTTCGGTTATAACTGTAGAAGGCCTTGTGCTCATTTTAGCCTTTGAAGCTATCTTAAACTTTTTAACTGGCCTTGTTAGATTTAAATGTCCAAGTTTCCCTTTTAATTAGAGAACAGCTATCATTATAGGAGTTGTTCTTCCTGATTTTAGCCATAACTTTTTCCTTTTGTTATATATCCTATTAAGGTTAAGATTCCATCAGTGTGGTTTGTTTTTAGATTTTGCTTTGTAGTTACATTTAGTAGTCACAGCAGCCTTAATACAGCCATTTGCATAGTTTTACAGGGTCTCTCCGAACAATTCTGCAAAGTTGCTGTAAACTCGGGGTTGGGAGGGGGACTGAATTTTGACAAACTATTGCTTAATAGGATGTAGTTTGCTATGGAATAGTTCCTAACTGTTACAAGATTTATTGGGGTTGCCAAGCTGAGTTGCATTTAAAAGGAAACAACTTTGTGGTCTGACTCTACCAGTGAGGATGTGACATGGGGGGAGAGTGCAGCTTTGTCCCAAATCAGTGCGTACCAGGTCTAGTATTGTTGAAACTCCAGTGGATGTGTGCACTATCTGGTCAAGAGTATTTGTGTTAATAAAGTCCAGGAATCATTATGCGTATGAGGCAGTGTATGTTTCCCAGTCAGCTGAAGGATAGTTAAAGTTCTCATGAATAGGATATTTGGTTTAATGGTGAGTGCCTCCAGTAGGTCTAAGTATGAGCTATGGGATTCTGGGGACATAACTGGTGACCTATAATTTGCTAGGGTATGGTATGGGACTCTGTCTGTGGTGATTTACATGTGGATTAATTGCAGGACTTCGTCCTGTTTAACCAATGTAGTTATGCTTGTTGCTAATGTAGATTGAGACACCTCCACCTTCTGTACCCTTCTGTGCAGCTGATGTACTAAACATCTGGAAGGCACTGAAGCCTTGCACTGCCAGACCACTTTCTCACCAGGGGTTGTCAATCTTGCACACCTCTCATTCAACTGCCTTGTCGACCATCTACAGTGAAGTAGACAGCTGTCAACCTTACCAGCACTTAATTTTTCAAGGAGTGAGTTTAAAGGAAAGGCAGGAAGCAGTGACATTTATGTGATGATAATGCTAGGCTCTGTTTCACTTTATTGAGTTGCATCTACACTGAGTTGCAACCTGTCAAAGCAAACCCATCAAATATCCATTGAAACTTCTGACTGCAAAATCAGGAAGTGAGTGTTAACATGGTCCCTGTAGTCAGGTGCATAGTCCTTTAGCACTGTCTTCTTAACGTCGACAGGTTGTATTCAATGATTTCAGTTTGTTAAGATACATGTTTAATGAATCATGCCACTTCATACTGCAAGGTTTCAGAATGCTTTAACAGTCAGTGCTACTTTAATGTTTTGTATCATCTCAGAAGTGAAAATAACATAGGTCTGAAAGTTTGCCTAAGTTCATAAAGATTGTGTCAAGCTGCTTCCTGTAGTCCAGGTCTTGATTCTTTCATCCTCTGTTTACCTAATGTGTGGCTCTGAGCAAGTCACTTAACCAGAGTGAATTCTGTGAAAATTTGTCTAAGGTTCTTAGTGGTCTTTTTGACTGCAAGTTTACAAACTGCCTATAATCTCTGGGATTAAAAAGTGCAGTAAAGTATGACAGGCATCTATAGAACAGATACAATCCCATTAACAAATTAAACAAGTATGTAGCAAAGTCCAGAGGGTTAACGATTTTTGTTTGGAACTGTTTGCATAAGCAGTCTTATAGGACAAGTAGACTGCAGATTATTTTTCCTCAGAAAGAGAGCAAATGTTGGAGGCGTGATGTAAATAAAGAGGTAATTGGGAACATTTTTGGGAATGTAAAATTTTGGCAGATTTTAAAAATTCACCATAGAATATTTTTAAATAAGTAAATCATTCTTCTGAGTTGGAAAATTAGATTTTAATTAGCTATGTATAGTAAGGCCTTACTAAGTATAATACTATTAGCTGCCAAAAAAAAAAAAATAAATAAAAAGCAATTAATGGAAAACAAAATGGAAAATCTAAACCTATAGTTACCAAAGCACTAGTTGTAAAGGAGAAAAAAAAAAACTGGAAGTGTGATCATTAGAAAACTGAAGGATCAAATTACATAGAAGTAAATGGAATTTGTGGGAGAAATACATACAGAAAACATG